>NW_025781495.1:0-40363 GCF_021130785.1 Homalodisca vitripennis | reverse complement strand
CCCAAAAAATATGATAAGTTGCTATGGTCAATTGACGGAAAAAATATGTCTAATCTCCTGATCCATTTTATAAAACTATACTTTAGCAAGTAGTATAATGCTTGACATTTCTTGTTCAAATGCGACAGGATTTGTTATCGGCCTGAAGGTTCGTCTCTGCAAACATTACCATGGTCTTTTACATAGATTACTTGATTAAAATATAACAGGCCAGTGTGAGGGAAAAACAAAGTGCCGTAGTGTTTTATTAATGGGTGCACTTACAATATAATATGAAAAGGGTTCATATCTACGATTTTAAAACAAATTTTTTTATAGGTAGTAAGCAGTTTGCTGGTTAAAAAAACTGATACTCCGTCTACTAAAGATTTATACTGACAGTGTGTTCAGAAAAGGGAGATCAACAAACTTGCTGTATGACATGATATATGTATCTCATGATTCCAAAAAGAAGATTATTTAAACCATAGGTTCCGGGTCAGTTTGTCGGTTAGGCAACCATTTATGTATTATTCTTTTGATAGCCATCAAATAGTTTATTTATCTAATAAGTATTTAAATGTACGCAATATGCCAAACTTTCTACATATGCTATGAAAAATAAGAGAACTCAAAAAATATCTGTGTAATTTGCTTTAATATTTATAAAAATAACAAAGTGAAGTAACAAAACACCTACTACGATTTAGTTATTAAATTTATAATATACCAACTACTTTGAAATTTTGTATTATCATTATTCCATCTTACATTTTAACGAAATTCGCCAACGCATAAGCAAACACAATCACATGTAGTCATAACGGCATTTGATTTATTTACTTTACAGTTTAAATTTATTTAAAACTGGAAGATAATTCGAGAGTCCGGACTAGATATATTTCTTAAAATTCATTACAATCATTTTTTAAAATAGCACAAATATTTTGAAACATAAATGTACTTCTGATTTTATTTAAATATATATCCAATGTATTATTATAGCATTAAAATTAAGATAGTATACTGTAACAAATACATGTAATAGACTTGTTTTAATATGACGTGTTTAAAAATAATTAGTTTTCAAGAAAAATTGCTTTTTTACCCAGTGTGCTGTTTGAATTCACATTGATAAGCATGAAACGCTTCCCTGGTCCAATATAGGCGGAATTTACTGCCAGGAATATGAGAACTACAGGTGAACCGGACTTTACATTTCATAATCATTAAACGCAAATAAACTTTAAAAGTTTAATTACGTGCTGAGGACCATAATAACTTCTTATTAAGTTTCTCCTTTAATTCTTTTCAAGTAGTTTTAATTATACATTCATAAATCATAATAGCTTAGTACAAAAAACCTTTAGTTACTGTTAATAAAATTGTATTGTGAGTTATTTTTTATATTATTTACAATTTGTTGTACTATCTTTAGTACTCCAGTTTAAATCTAAATACTACAGATTTTTTAAAACCACTATAAATGATACTACACCAATATGTATTATTGTTTAGTGTTGCATGTTACATGCGTGTTTTGGGTGATTAATATAATTATTTGAATTACCAGTAGTATTTAATAAGAAATTTAAGATTGTACTATAGCATATGGCTTTTATCTTAGTATAACGTTTGATAAATTTTAAATAACAAATTTTAATTTTAAATTATAAAAGTTTTAAATTATAAAAGTTTTAAATTTAATTTTAATTTTAAAGAAATTTAAATCTATAACCAGTAAAACCAAGTGTAATTTAGTTACATACGTAACACACTGCCGTAGATAAGTGCCGTACACAACATTATCACTATAACAAGTATGTTGGCTCGTAGTGTAAAAGTGAAATGGTAAATGTGTGTCCTACATGTAGAGAGTCCTGTTATTGCTAGTAGTCCCATGTTGGGCCGGAAAAAGTGTGTGTTATGGACTTGACTATTGCTACACAACATTACCAGTATTACCAGCTATGTCAGCTCGTAGTGTAAAAGGGAAATGGTAAATGTGTGTCCTACAAGTAGAGGGTCCTGATATTGCTAGTAGTCCCATGTTTGTACCGGGACAAGTGTATGTTATGGACTCGACTATCGCTATACAGTATTTCCGAGTCATATTGTTGACTGGGTGTCCCACTGTTTACTGTACCAAATGTTTAATTTGGCTCTTATAAAAACTTTCGTTACTTCAAACGTAATATTGTTTTAGTAAATATAAATAAAAACTTTACCAATAAAATCCTACTGCGCAATCATAAATTACTGTAGTTTTCCCCAATGTATATAGCGTGGCTGCCTATATGAGACACTGCAGTATCTGGCCATGTGTCTACATCACCAACAATTGCGTATATTTATAAGCTGCATACTTGAAACCATAATAATTATTAACATACAAATTGAGATTAATATTCGATAATTGTCTGTTGCAGGTTGCTGCATTTTCTAAATTAGTTTTAGTTTTTTCACAAGGTTTACACAATTTCAAAACATTATGAAAAATTGATTTATATCTTTACTCTAGGGTTATATTTATTGAATATGTATGGTTACTTTTTTTAATGTATAAATAGACCGACTTTAAAAACATGAGAGCCTTCCAATTATAAAAAAGTTGTTGCTAAAATCTAGAGACATTTAGAGGTATTAACTAACGATATTATAATTATAGCTTAAGCTTTCTGTAAGTAGATTTGGGTGTCTACACCACATTGCTATATTTTTTTCAATTAGCGTTCAAACGTGAAATGAAAAGCGATCATATAGTTTATAGTATTCACGATACTATATCTCTAATTAAATACATTGTTTTTTAGTTTATCGACTACTAATCATGAACTTGAAATTAGGTTTTGAAGGGAGCTAACATACGCGACTAGTTAGTATTGGACTATGACCCTCACTTATATAAAATACTAAACAGATTTAAATACTTGTATTTGAAATCATTGAATCTGGATAACCCTACTTTGTAATGTGTGATCATTGTTGAAGGCTACGTTACTCTAAGAATGAAAAAATCAAATAAATCCGTTCAATATGCTGAGGCTCTTTCCAAAGTAAAAAGAGCGTGTAAAGTTAGATAATCGCGGTTTTATCAATCAATGCAAAGCTGGCTGTTGAATGACATAAACATGCGTTTAAAGGCTGTTATATAACAATCTGTATGGATGTATCTGAGAGGACCTCAAAGCTTTGAACAGTTACTGAATCAGACAGGAGTAAATGTTTTACATTTACTAATGGAAGGCTTTAGTCAGTGGTAAACAAGCAAGGTCCTTCACTGGTACAAAAGTGAACCTTGTGTGTATATAGATACTTTAATTTCCCCCTTTATATTATTTTCCATTCAAAATGTCCTATATGGTGTATGCACACATTTCAATATAAGTAGGTTTACTTCTAAGAGCAGGTTCAAATTGGGTCCTAATGTTATAAATAAAGATATGGCCACCTTGGTTTTTCTGTAGATTTGTAATCAACGAAGATTTGTAACTATTATACAGTTTTATTAATGTTATGAAGGTATGTAATTAATTAATGGTAATTAAGACTGGAAAATGGACTGTTAAAAACTAACAACTAAATAGAAGAAATGCATTATCTATTTTGAAAATTATGGGGGAGGGAATCTTTTTGTATTTAAGTTGGAGTACGTCACGCACCGTACAACAGGCTTCGCTGAGGTTGCTTAAATCAAATCATATATATATATATATATATATATAATATATATATATATATATAATGCTCATTTCATTCTTGAGATGTCCTGTAGACAAATATGTATTTGTAGACATACAAAAATCACACGGAAAAATCATTTTTGCATACTCCTGTAGACAAAAGAGGAATTGCGTCAGCATCGTTGAGTGATATATAGCCTTCAATAGCGCTTCATCCGAATTCCATGTTTACTCATGCATCATTGTATACCTCATTGTTGCCTATGTTAGAAATAGAGTTTGAAATACAACTAAAAGTTACAGTATGGTATATTTTCTCCCAAATATCTCGCCACGTGATACTTTTATATATTTTTTTCTTTAAGTTCATTTACAAAAAACTGTTAGCATAATTAAAGATCCGGTGAGGTAAGGAGGGTACTAAATGCAAGAGTGCGCTGATATAAAATGTATCTCCAATTTATAACATTAAATATCCAACTTTTTTTATTTTACCTCTACCTATACAAATGCCAAATTTTGAAACCTCATTACGATTTTCATCGTTGCAATCATGGTTACCCTTGAGACCAATTTAAAAATATTTCCCAAAGAACAAAGCAATATCCCAGAGAGTGACATGCACCATTAACGACCTACCTTAGTGTTTTACTCATATATAATATGAAGCATCACGGAAAATATAAAGTATATAAGCCAGTTAAATTTCGCGATATCGTTTTGGACTAATAAACAAACACCCGTACTGCAGAAATGAAATTATACCAGTCTCTAGAGTGATAGCCTTGCTAACGCTTAGTTAACAATGTAGGAGTACGCCAAATCAATGCAAAATGAATAAATCATTTTTAATAGTAGCCAGATTTTATATACTTAAACGGTTTAAGTTTCACTGAAAATACTAGTTGTTTTTTACAATTTCCGGTTTACTAATACTAAGCTTAAACTGCTTGTGGCCTTGCTGATCAAATTTGTTTTTGAAATCAACCTAAGTAATATACCTGCCTAATTACATACTCAACCATTATATAGTGTTTATAAAAGACTGATAAATATTGTAATAGCTTATTTTATTTCAGAAAAAGAAACAATACGCCGTATACACAATAGTTTAGAAGTACCTTTCTCCACGATTACTGATTGCTTAAAAGGAAGGATTGTGTAAGTTCGCAGAGAAGTCTCAGGGTGTAACATTAAGGGATTTAAAAAAAATATTTTCAAGGTGAAAGTATGCAAAACCATTTTGTACTGATAAAGATTAAAAAGTGATGGATATATATGTTTTTGAGTGTGCGTTGCAAACTATATATTCTATAAACGTTTCACGCAGGTTTTCACAAACTGATCTCGCAAACAATATCATCGAGGAAGATCAGAAGGTTAAACATTACTGTTTATTTGAATTCAATTATTGGGAACAATATTTTTCACCATCCCCCTACCCTAAATTGTTCTTATCAGTTTCACTTTTTAATAAACCTCATTTATAAAATTATATATTAGCTTTCAAGTTAAAATGAAAACTTAGTTTTTTTTTATTAAAATTAAAGTTGTAGTTTTTTTTTCAGTGTAATATTTTTTAAATATTATTTTGGCCTGTCAATACAAATAACAATATAAGTAATATAACCTATACTTATATATACCATGAGTAATAATTTTATAGTTTAAAGTTATTTTTACATTTATTAATGTTTTAGTGACATAACATAGCTGTCTTGGATTGTCAAATGTACAAGCATAATCAACAAAACATAAATGATAATGGATAGAAAAGAAGGTGAAAATGACAATAATCTGTATCAAAATAAACACAACGCATAAAATTATAAATAATGCTATGAAAGACAACACTACTACCGCTTGACATTATTTTCAATCAATATATGGTATATTATTATAGGCCAGTCGTTTGGAAATCGTTTAAAAAGTAATCGAAACAAACGCATAGCTCAGGTCCACACAATCAGAGCAGCACCGGTGATTGCACTCAGTTTGCCATATCGTGCCGCTTGGGGCGCTGCGCGCCGGGTTGTGTCGCTTTATTTTATGTTAAATGGAACCTGTAAAATAAGTCTCGATATTATAACCAAAAATTATTATCGAGACACTTATTTTCCACTATTTTGATTTCAATTGTGTGGATCTAAAATTGTGTTTCATTGAAGACGAAAAGCCTTATATAAATAACATATAAATATTATGGAATGTTTAGTAATAAATCCAGATTTATAAAATAAAACTTACTATAACAATTTCAAAGCATTAAACTTGTTTAAGCTTATCCACCTGTTCGGTGGGGTTTGAACTAATTTATTACATAAATCTATCCCCATTGTTATATAGAAATATCATATAACACACTGTACACGGCACGAGTTTCTTTTCCTTAGTTCATGCATTATAATATTCCACCATATATTGTTCTTGTTATATTGGACTGCTGTGCACCTCTTTGTCATAATTATGAAACCCAAGCTACAAGTATAAGAAAAGGGATATCCAAATTTTTTTAATTCAACTAGCAGATAACAACGAATAAGGTCCTTTTGAGGAGACTCTTCGTACTTATCCAAACTTCTATAGAAGCCAAAACCGCGCTTACGTAACACAACTGACCTTACCTTATCATACGGTACGAAAATAAATGAAACTTGTCTATTAATTTCTAAATGAGATATTCTAAGTAACAATTATGAATAAGTATAGTATGCCATTAGTGTGATACATAGAGTTTACTTAGTTAACTTCATAATGTAAGTAAAAATAGATAAAATGCAATCAATTATATCGTTTGGAAAACCTCATTAAATGTAGTACTTAAATGTGTACTCGTTCAGTAAAAATTGAACAGCTCTATAATAATGACCCAGCTCACAAGGAAAAGTTTTATTACAACATTATATTGGTACTGTATAATTTAATGTCCTAATGGAATCCTAAAAGTGTTTATTAAATATCCGCGTCTGCACCGCCAAAACTGATGATTTATACAATCAATTTTCTGTGGAAACAATTCCCAAATGGAGCGATAATAATAAGTGCTTTGGACAGTGCACCTTGTCCCTGGTTTCTTTCTGTCAGCATTTTATTTCAACCACTTTACTTTCTTCATGGTGATTTACTTACATTAATCTGTGTATAAAAATATACAATTTCTCAATAATATTATATGGGAAAACCAAGCGGTACTGCAAGCAGATGAATGGACAAAATACAAAAACATGTGGCGTCTGCCACTTTTATATTGTTGGCCGGTGGTCGGGCCTGTAGTTGTGCCGACCTTTTTCTCTGTTCTCGGCCAAAGCTGATTTTGTTTTTTCTGCTTTGGTTAGGTTTTTAACCTCATTGTTAGATCAGCTGTTTTGTTTACTGGTGATTAACCGTGGCCTATGGGTTTTTTGCTTTAGAGGTTTTTAGCTCTCTTCTTCTCCTTCAAAAGTCTTTGGGTGAAGACGTCAATTACCTCCATGAGCAGAGAACTAGTTACTTTCTTCAAAGCTGGCCGCCTCGCTCCGTATAGGTCCCGGCAGTGTTAATATGTCTAGAAATATAATAGTTAAAAGTCATTAATATATATCCAAAAACAGTTCTGAAGTATTTTATTTCTTTTACAGAAAAAATCTAACCTTTTGTACACAAAATCAAAAGTGACAAAGTAATAACTGCATCAGAGGAAAATTAAGCAAAAGCTATGGTGTGAATCTGAAGGCCTAAACACAATCCAAATTTTTACTATTTACTGGCTGAAGACTCCGATAAACCATCTTACTTACCTTGACAATGTTAGAGCATATAAAACATATACATAAAGTAATATATGATTTTCACTACATTTATTTCGAAAACAATTGTAAATGATAACCTAGCAAATGCATTGTAAGAATAACGTTTTTTTTGTTGTTTATATGGTTTTAAATAAATAACAAATATGTTTTAAAAGTTATGAAATTAGGATGAAAAGGATTAGATTATTTCTCACTAAGTATCTGAGTTAATTAAAGTCATTCCTTGCCGAAAGTGTTTTCTTAACATTATTTTCTGTCCTAAAATTGTTCATAAGATTTAAAAATTATCTCGAACGTAATGAAAAGATTACAATTTATTTCCACTGTAAATAAATTCGTGTCTTAGGTAGATTTTGTATAAAAAATAAAACCCTATTTTTACTAAGAAGCCCTGGAGACAGAATCATTGTATAGAGGTGTTTTACAGTAACAAACGCAAATCCAAATAGGTTTACGTTGATTGGTAATTGCACCTCGGCGATTGAGGATAAATTGAGTTGATCTTGTTTGCTTATACTACAGCGAGTCGATTTCAATTTATCTTCAGTTATACCATTCAATCAAGTCAAAGTGATGTCAGCAACTTACACTGTCACACTTACGGACAGTGCTATTTGTCTAGTATTAAAACACTAAAGTTCATTAAATTTGTATTTGATTGCATTAATTCATTATATTGTTCACTTCCAAGTTAAATGCATTCCAATTTTTTTTTTCAAATTTTACTTTGTACACTTTAGTTCACAATATGGTGTAATACAGCGGATGCTTGTACCTCTGTCCCTTCGAACACAATCGAAATCCATTCTAAAATCTCACTAATAGCAGTTAGTGGCTCATACTGTGAGATCAACACGTCGTAGATGGAACAAAACAACGTTCTTAACGCTCGAGTGAACAAAGAAGAAAACAAATATCCAACTTGGCAAGAAATTATTCCAAGAAGTTGCAAGTTTGGATTAATCCATCATATTCTCCCAGCAAGTATATATTCCGTTGTGTTGGTGATGAAATTTTGTACAGCACAAAGATCGTACTTTAGTATTGACGAGTTATATAGAACAATTGTATTTTTTGAACGATTTTAACACTTAAATGAAGACGTAACAATCATAAAAAAATATCTCTGAAAAAAGATTTAAACTATATTGCCTGAGCATTAGCGAAGTTTCATTTTTATACAGGCAACATGAATTATGATAATTGCGTATGTAACTTTTTTGGGATTTGGCTTGATAACATTAATAGAAATGAAAAAATCTGAAAAAATCATTTTATTAAAATACGACACATACATTTGAGTTCAATCAGACGCTACAATAATTTAAAAGTGAAATTTGGTGGATATTTATTTAAATAAAAAAAACATTGTAAACACGCGTACTTTAATTATCAGCTTGATATCTCAAGAATATTTCATTGCTAAATTTTTACATTAAATTTCATTTATACGTAGAGAAAAATAAATTCTACAAGAGTTCATAACCGTCTATTAGATTTAATTTTCCTACATAAGTCTATGACTCAGTAACTCTGGGGAAATTTCTTTTTGCCTACCAGGGGGTTGAATGTTTTTATAATTGTCTGTAAATAATCAGGTTATCTTAAAATGATATGAGCTAAGTATGAAATTTTACATGCAGCCTCAGAGAATCCTGTTATTCGATATTTCGTTTGGCGAACGCTACAGTGCTTAAAGTAACGTAACATGATTTGGAAAGTTTTTCAACATTTTAAATACTCCCAAGATATAAATTTCCTTCACAGAATCTACGTAACTCTCAAACACACAACTTACCTATGATTTTGAATATATTATAGTCTGAACGTCTAGATCCATTTTCCGTCCATTCCCAGTCTTCTAAGAACCTCATCCCGTAAGCTAAACAACAATTTGAGAAATCAAAATGTAGTAAAATAATCCCCTATGGTCAGTTAAGCCATGTTTTTAACGCTGTCCATTATGGCAATTAGCTGGTTTAAAACACTTTTCATGACAGAGCAAAACGTTGAGAGTTAAAAACGGTTTAGACCACAGTATGTATCTAAAGAAGAAGTACAAAAGTCTTGACTCTATTCCTTAAAACTGCACAATTATTAGTCACCATCTGCGAGCAATATCAAGTACCATTTGTCTTTGTTGACACTCAATAATATTTAACATTAATGCTAGGTTTTTCGCATAAAACTAGGTACTTCAATTCAGAATTCATATTACATATTATATATTATTTGAAAGTATCTCGGTAGTTAGAAAGGATAGTACGAATTTTTACGTTTCCCCCTTCTATATTATACAGGTACACTTAATGAGTGTTAAAAATATACAATGATTTTAAATTTATAAAAAAGTATTATTTATTTGTCAGTGATAACCATTGACATGTATAATATTTCTGCCAAAACAATATGTCTACACGCAACAATGATATTGGTAGTGTGTCAGTGACATGTGGAATATTAATGATGATGTCGGCTTAGAGATAGGGATGTATCTATTGGTTACGAACTTGACTACAAACAGTATGTCTGCACTCAACAATGATATTGGTAGTGTGTCAGTGACATGTGGAATATTAATGTTGTGTTCGGCTTAGAGATAGGGATGTATCGATTTGCTACGACTTGACATCGTGTAATTATACTTAATTTTTTTTACACTCAAGAGATACTTATCCTCAATAATAATTCTTTATATTCGGACAAAAATTTATATTGTTTCAACTGACAGTTTACTATGACAGTTGTCCCCTCTGATGTGCTTGGGGAGTCTAAAAGGGCCGTGGTAATGTACTGGAGACGCAAGGAAGGTTATTTATCGTGTGTTTACATTTACAATGAGCATAATAATTTCACGAGAAGGAATATTGATGATGTTACTTAGGCCAAGTTACTAATGCGTCAATCATAAAGTAAGACATATGGTGTGTGGAGGATAGTGTACCACTAAATTACATGGAATTTTATTTATATCACTTATTATTTTGTGACCAATGAAAGTTATTTATCAAGATTATTTTAATACATAAAGTATTTTAAATGTAGCTAAATATCAATTTACTAATATATATATATATATATATATATATATATATATATATATACAATACAACTAAAATGTAATGTACGTTACTTCCAGAGATAATTTATTATAAATCTGGAATGGTTAATTTCAAATATTAACTGCGGTAATTGTAATAAGTAACGTTTAAAATTATATTACTGAACCACAAATACCGTTAATCTGCATTACTTCAAGATGCAGTTTTTATTTTTTTAATAAAAATGTAATTTATATTACTTGCTATGACTTACGATAATGATTGATGTATGTTACTTTGGGTTGTAAATTATGTTAAGTTAATGTTAATTACCTTCATATTATAAACAGTTGTAATTTATTTGTAAAATTTTATTGATATTACTTTATATATACTGCTCTTCACAAATCATTAATCTGTATCACTTCAGAATGTAAATTTTAATTAATTGAGGTTGTTTTATTATTATATTATATTTATATGTGTTAATATATACCTAAAGTTTAATTTATTCCAATTTTTATTAATGATCTACAAAATTATTGAGTTACATTACTTCAGGACGTAAATTACTTCCAATTTATCATGGTCACTTTCGTATTTAACTTAGATAATAATCTAAACTTAAATATTAATTTATACTACTTATTATTACTTAATACTTATGCACAGAAATCATTAGTTTACGTTACTTCAGGATGGAACTTATGTTAAATTTATCATGTGTGCTATAATAATTTTACTGAGGTAATGTATACTTAACATTATATTTATAACATTACAATATATATATATATATATATATATATATATATATATATATATATTAATATATATATATATATATATATATATTGTCACGCCTCCTGCTCAGCTGGGGCGAAGGGGGTGTACTCAGGAATCAAAAAACGCAGCTCAGATTACAGCAAATTTATTCAAACGACAACACTTCCGAACCCATGGGCACCACGCGTCACGACCATCACTAGGCTAAGCCCTACACTAGATCGGCCCTCAGGGAGCTCGGACGTCCGCTCGCGCCGGAGTCCTCTCACGTACACACCGCCTCGGGCGCTCACCTTGCTGACCTCCCCCTCCAGTACTTCCAGACGGCGGGAACATGGGCCCCGACGTCACACACCCCCAGCCAAATTAAGGGTGGTTGTTGGGGTGGATGCCCTCTAGGAGTTCGTCTTCTTCATTCTTCCAGGCCCTGGCAGCTGGTCCCTTGGTTGTGTTCAGCTGGGCGGCTGGGTCACGTGCACAAGTCACCATGGCGTCTACCCTCACGTTTCGCCGCGTATCGCTAACAGTGTGGCTAGCGGTCGGGGTTCTCCAACAGTCAATATTTGTCTTTAGATGTGGAGGAAACACATGGGGAACAACGACACTGCGGCAGCCACTTCTCAGGGACAGTCATTTACACTGGCACATAAAGTCTCTGGCGTTGGGATGGCCCGATCACACATAAAGTCTCTGAAGTTGGGACGGCTCGATCACACATAAAGTCTCTGAAGTTGGGACGGTCCGATCACACATAAAGTCTCTGGCGTTGGGACGGCCCGATCACGAGCCTCAGTCGTTCGCTCCCATCGGTACCGCTTCACTAATACATTTCCAGGGAAAGTTTATTAATTTTAATGATATTCCAGCAACAGGCAATGAATCGTTCCTCACAAAGGTTTGCCTTCTACAAAAACATGTTGTCCTACGAGAGCCTATCTACCTACTCTAGTTAGCAATGTTTGCTATTGGTGTAATCGCATTTATTTGACAGAAACATTAGTTCATATAAACTTACTCTTAAATACCCGCGGTGGTGTCCATTCCCTTATATTATACATATATCCTTACGTGTAGGTATATTCGACAATTTTATATTAAAATACATTAATCAACTTTACATGTCTTTATAACTACTTGAAGCGAGAAATTATAATTGTATATGAATAGATGAGTTCATGACACATTCCGGAACCATTCAGCTGTTCTGTGCGAGTCATACAAAACAAAATATATTAATCCTCTATATTGCCCTTTCTTATGATCTAGTACAATGACGATATTCCAATTCAAACATGACAATATTATTATCAGAACTATTTACCAAATTACTAACTAGTACATTAATCCTTATTATCTACCCATACTATAACTTACTATTGCAAAAACACTTTTTTTTATAGATAATAACCTTACAAAGTGGATATTATTATAGGGACCCAAACTAAATAAATTGTAATTATAATTCCACGACAAGGCTATTCTAGATATTTGACATCTTCCTACTCATTAACATAGACAAGTGAAACAAACTATAGCAGGACATTATAAGCGTAACCATGTACTACAGGATACAGATATTTTACAGTGCAAGAGGTGGTACAAAGTTTTGTAACTGAAGTTGTGCACAGCGGCAGTGTCTACGTGACAAAAGTAGCTGTGGTCAGCAGTAGCCGTCCGGCCTCTCTGGTCACCTGACCTCTCGGGTCACCGGCCTGGCTCTGAGCTACTGGACTTCCCACCGGTGCTCTAAGACTTACCATGAAATGACTTCGTTTTTCAACAAAGCTCTTATCTCTTAAATTTTTACTCTTTACATACATCTAACTACCTTTTAACATAACTACCTCAATACCACACAAGAATATGTTAATAGCTAACTATACCCGAACGACTTATAAGTTACTTTGTATGCATTGACAAGCTAATACTTGATTATTTTTATTCCCCAATTTACAAACAAATTACAAAAGCAATTACTTATTTCTTAACATTGGTTAGCATAACCATATACAACATTTGGTTTCGTATACAGTGTTACAATCTTAGAAACTAACTTGTCAACGCTTAATTCATAATTACGTTAATGACAACTGGAAGAACAACATAAATTATTATTAAATGTTTTACATCAGTGTTATAATACAATAGGCAATTATATTTTACTAACAAATTATTATGTCATTGCGACGTACCAATCCTCTTAAACATTAAGTCTTAACCTAATCTAGGAATTCTAAAACTATTTCAAGGGTCCCCTGTATTTACAGAATAATTATGAGTTTACAATTTAATTATTATTAGTCAAAATCAACTTCTAACCATTCCACGCTGATATTGGCGTATGTATACGTACCGCTGAAAACAGAACATGTATTTCACCTAGTCAATCATAATAAACAGTTTTGGAATATAAACTCTTATATTAGCTAATACTCATATTCACTCACATTCACTCTGAGTGGCCACTCGGTTTTTTTTTTCATTCAAACTTTCACACTCCCCACATTTTCATTCACACACTGGACTTACATGTTTACGAATTCATGATAACAATAATCTCCTGAAATAATATATTTTATACATTTTATTAATCATACACTATAACGTTCACAGTTATACAGTTTACCTCGAAGTTTACCTATGGTTACAACGATTACCTGGTATCCTTTATACCTGATCACGAACTTGGTCCCACCATTCAAGAGTGATTCTCAGCTCCTTTCCATCGACCTCCGTGATAGGTAAGTTCTTTGGCAAGCCATCGTCTCTGACGTCACGTTTGGCGGTCATCGCTATGCCGTCGCCTTTTCGTCTCGATACCTTGGATCTCCAGTTTTACCCATAATCCCACGACGTACCGACAACCAATCAGAACCAATATTATTATAATGCCACAAAATAAATCCACAATAAATTGTTCCTGATTCGGGGAGAATATTTCATTTTCTGCTCTCACAAATGCTCCTATACCTAAGCCTACTAGATGGGGATTTCTCACAACAATTATGGTTAGTAAACAAAAATAAATGGAGTGCAGCACGGCTGACAGTGATGTATACATGTCCCTCTCCACTGACAAAACCTTAAGCGTCGGGCTCTCTAACTTTCTATGTTCTGAAAAAGATAAATTCCAGTGCGGCAGCTGACTAGGCCATTCGTTGTCTAAGCATTCGTCTAGTGTCTCGAAAGTGCTGGAAACATGATTAATTTTAGAGGTGTGATTTTCAAAGTTTTTAATTTTGACCACGAAGCTGGAAGTATGTGTGCCACAGCTAACTTATCCGCTTCCTGTCTACACGGATAGCTTTCTGAAACCAAAATGTGGGAGTCAGCGACTAAGCTACAATCACACGGCACTCTCACGTGTAGTGCACCCAGGCTCTTACGCTCTGTTATCTTAACTGTAGTGTTCGAAGTGTATCTGCACACAAACTCTAAATGCTCAACAATATGGGTTAGTACATAGGTGAAGTCGTCTATCTGGGTGATAAGTGGCACGTCACCTGATACACATGAAAATACACATAGTGAGCTCAGCTCTTGTATGGTCGCACCCATAAATGTTTTTCTAGGGCAACGTGATCCGGACACAGCATCACCGGCGTATCTAGGGACATAGCATAGTGGATTAATATTCGGCTGACAGTGCTGCAAGGCTGCTCCCTGTATCACTACCATACTGTCTTCACTGTTAACCAAAAATGACGTTTCCTGCTTAATGGTACAAGTCTGGTTATTCCACGCAAAAGGTATTATTAAAGGGGTATACAATCTCCATTGGGACGTAAGTTTCTTGATTGGAATCTGCAAATTTATTAAGATTGAGTTACCAGAAATTACACAATCAGCTATTTCTAACTTAAGGTATTTAGACACTTCCTCCACTGGTATCGCTAGGTCATAGCTGTCCGCTTTTAATGCAACTGTCAATTTTGTTAAATCCTCTCTTAGCTTATCTACAGTTATTATAGAATTCGGGATCTTCCCCTCTCGACATTGACTCAATATCTCTAGGCGTGTAACAAGTTGTAACAATTGTAACTGACGTACTGTATGGTGCGCGCTCACCTGTAACAAACTAAAACTCTTGTGATCATTTCTCTGTTCGTTTGTGAATTCCTGCTTCTGAAATCGATCGATTAACTTGGTTATGTTAACGCCAACATCCACGACACGTGCGAAGGTCCTCTCTACTTCTGCACTGTAATTCTTCATACCTAAATTGACATTCTCTATTTCTGAAAAGGCTTCAGTTACTTGCTCACTTAAGCTATTTTCAAATTTTGACATTAAATATTGATTAGTGAATAAAGGTTTTAACTGTCGTTTAGTCGTTACTCCACAGCACCAATGGGCGAAATCTCCTATCACACTTAAACTCCTCTGGACTCTAGCAGACATACTATTAGACTTTACATATACATCGGATTTCCCACTGAGGCTCGAGTTCAGCCATTTCACTTGCTGTCCTATTCTTTTATCGGCCTGAAGAATCCATGCGAACAACATACATTGGGGATCATTTAATACTCTGTTACAAAAACCATTATTCTGTGGCAGTGACAAATGAGCCATATCGACCTCTGGCAACACACTTTGATACACTAGAGGAACTGATGACTCGTACATCACCATCTCGGGTATCTCTTTCCAGTACACCCCTGTAGTTACAGATATCGGCACCCGGGTGTCGCTGTGCATCCCGGTAACTGCGACTGCAAACAAAATACACTTACACGTAACTAGATACATCACCGCTATCTGGTATTCCATAGCCGCTCACCTCGTTCCTGTCTCTGTCAGGACTTAGGTACACACACAAGTAACACAATTAAACAAGAAATAAAATGTTAAACACTGTACGATAAATAGCAATTATTTGAAAATTATTAAATCAGTTCTGAGAATAAACGTACATGAATATATATAATGAACCACGATTATGGGACTCAGGTTGTCTTCAGTTCACTTATGTCCACGCGACACCGACACTAACCGAACTAATTGTCCTCAGCAAGGTCGTCACACTCTCCCCTTCCGTTCGAACTTTGATCTTGCTGACGGCACGTTCATAGTTCATTCACCGGCTATTTATTGTCGTGAAGCACACCGTCATGAGTTCCTCATTTCGTGCACTAATGTTAAGGTTTTACTACCACTCACTACAATTCACAATAAATTGGAAAGTCCAAAAATTGAACATGGTCCTACATTAATAATTATTAATCTACCTTTTACTAAATATTATTTACAACTACTTTTAGTCCACTTTGTTTTTGTTTACCATAACCCTCTCACAGTGTCCTAGGGTAGTACCGCTTCAGCCGACTAACGTGAATTGTGTCCTGGAACGGAGGCTTCTTTTCCTTTGGTGACTAGTATCACGTAGTTCACGTCCGATAGCTTAGCCTCGACCTGGTATGGTCCATACCATCTGTGTAGCAGCTTAGTCGATCTACCCTTCTTGCGGATGGGAGTCCACACCATTACTTGATCCCCTGGTTCAAATTCCACATGTCGATGGGTCCTATCAAACCTCTGTTTCTGCTTCTTCTGTGTACCGCTGACTATCTTCTGTACGTCTTCACGGCACTTCTGAACTCTCTCCAGCACTTCCTCGACTTGTGGGTCCTCTGACGCATGTTGGCGTAGGGACACGTCTATGGGGAGTCGTGCTTCTCGACCATACATAAGGAAAAAGGGTGTGTGTCGAGTGGTCTCTTGTACAGATGTGTTATAGCTAAAGCAAGTAAGGCTTACATACAAATCCCAGTCTCTCTGGTTAGTGCTGACATAATTCGACAGCATTTGGGCCAAAGTACCGTTAAAATGTTCTGTCAGTCCATTACACATGGGGTGGTAGGCAGTTGTAAATACTGGTCGTATTCCCAATCCTTTTAACAATTCTTTCACCAAGGAGGATGTGAAATTCGTCCCTCTATCTGACAATATCTTCTTTGGGCATCCGAACTTACAGATTATCCTGTTTACTAGGAACCTCGCTGTTGTTTCAGCAGTCGTGGTTCTCGTTGCCTCGGCCTCTGCCCACTTTGTGGCGTAGTCTACTGCTACGATTATATACACATTCCCTTTCGCTGACCTCGGAAACGGTCCCAAGAAGTCCACTCCTATGGTATCTAATGGCTGTCCCACGGGAATAGGTTGTAAGAGCCCTGCGGCTGCTCGTTTGGGTGTCTTGCGACTCTGGCAGTCCGGGCACGTTTTTACGTATCGTTCAACTTCCTTAACCATATTTGGCCAGTAGTATCTGCTTTTTATCTTGAAGAATGTTTTACTGAACCCCAGATGGCCGCCAGATAACGGACTGTCATGACATTCAAATAACACCTCATCTCTGATACTTTTTGGGATCACTAGTAACTTCTTGTGACCTATATGTGCGACATTCTTCTTATATAGTAACCCGTCTTCAACCATAAAGCTCTTAGCCAACCGTCGATCTGCGCTAGCTGCTCCGTCGGGGTCTTGAACTGCTTCTATTATCCTCTTGCAATCGGGATCTTCTCTCTGTAGACTGGTGAGATCTTTCAGGTTAATTGCTAACATTGGGATATCATTGGTCTTGTCCTGATCCTCCGGATCGTCTACCCCTCCGTGATTCCTTGATAGACAGTCTGGTACCACGTGCAATCTCCCTTGCTTGTGTTTAATCTTGTAGTCAAATTCCATAAGTTTGAGAGCCCAACGGCCCAGTCTGCCCGATAGGTCTCTGTTCTTGTCTAACCAACATAGCGCGTGGTGGTCCACCACTATAGTAAACTTTCGGCCCCACAAGAACTGCCTAAAATGTTGCGCCGCCCAGACCACAGCGATGCACTCTTTCTCAGTTGTAGTGTATTTCTTCTCGGCGTCCGATAACCTTCGTGAACCATACGCTACTGGAAGCACTGTCTCTCCATCCTTTTGCATAAGGGCTGCGCCTACTCCTTGGTCACTCGCATCAGTGTGCAACTCAATGGGCAACTTTGGGTCAAAATGTCTCAGAATTGGAGCTGATGTTAGGCGCTCCTTCAGATCTACAAAGGCTGCCTCCTGTTCAGGACCCCAATGGAATCTTACATCCTTCCTGGTAAGATGGACTAAAGGACCAACTACCTTAGAGAAATTCGGCACAAAAGATCTGTAATAATTACACATACCAATAAAGGATCGCAGAGCTCTTAGTCGTCTTGGAGCCTCAAAGTCTTTTACTACTTGTATCTTGTCAGGGTTGGGACTTATACCCTGGGCGTTTACCGTATGTCCTAAGATCTTGACTTCGCTATACCCGAACGAACATTTGGTTGGATTAAGAGTCATAGAGGCTGATCTAAGCCTTTCCAAGACCTGCCTTAATCTGCTCAGCATGTCATCATATGCTGGTGCCATGACCAATACGTCATCGAGGTAAACCAGACAGCTCCCCCATTTCAACCCTGCTAGTACCTGGTCCATACATCTCTGGAACACCGCTGGGCTAGTCTTGAGTCCAAAGGGGGTACATTCCCACTCCCAAAGGCCGTCTGCCGTTATAAAAGCAGTTTTGTGCTTATCCTCCTCCTTAATTGGTATTTGCCAATAACCAGAGTTCAGGTCGAGGGTGCAGAACCATTGACATCCGTTCAAGTATGTCAATATATCTCCAATTAATGGTAAGGGATACGCTAGATCTTGGATACATAGGTTCAATTTACGGTAATCTACACAGAACCTCCATGTGTCGTTCTTCTTCTTTACGAGTACAACTGGGGATGCATAAGCGCTATTACTTTTCCGGATGACTCCTTTCGTTAGCATTTCATCCACCTGCTCCCTGATAATCTCTCGCTCACGATGCGACACCCTATAGGGAGGTTGATGCACTGGGGTATCGTCAGTGAGCGGAATGGCCAGTTCACACACGTTTGTTCGTCCTATTTGAGATTTCTTCCAGGCAAAGCGGTCTCTAAACTCTGTCAGCAGTTTAAGTAGTGCTTTTCTTTTCTCTGGGGATAATTGCGGATTAATATCTATGTTCGCCTCCTCAAGCTCGCTCTTCTCTTGTCTTGCTCCCTCGACTTCGCTGGTCGGTTCTTCTCGCAGTTCACAGATTTCATATACCTCCGCTAACACTTCGCCTCTTTGTAAGCACCTTTTATCATCTGCCAGATTCATCACCAATACTTGGTTAGGTGGCTCGACGTGAGTCAATCCGTAGGGCAATAGAACAGATTTTTCTCTAAATATTCCTTCCTTTGGTTCCATAACTCCTAAAGTGGGCAACAAACCTTCGTACTTAATTTTCAGGAGTCTCTGACTTCTTGGAGGGAGTTCAGTAGAATCATCACATACTACTCTCGCCTGTATCTGTTGTCTTTCTTCAAACTGTATGTGCTTCAACCACGAGGGGTCTGGAGGTGGACGCAAATACTTGGCGTCTTTTTCCGCGCTGAGGAAGTCTACTGAGATTTTTCTTCCGTTGGCGATTATAAATTGGGCTCTTCTCCTCGAGAAATCTATTGTTGTACCAAACTTCAGGTGGAAATCGTTACCCAGGATACAACAGTCACCCACTCCTTTGGCCACAAACACTGGGAACAATATCACACAGTGGCTGATTTCTAAGATAATTTCTATTCTACCCAAAATCTGTACCGGCTCATCGGTGGCTGTCTTAACATTCATTCCTTGTACTGCTTTAATCCTGTCTCTCACGTTGGCTACCAGATTCTCATCAACACAACTCACACAGGCCCCAGTATCTAATATTATTGGCATTGTCCTCTGATTTAATTTTCCTTTTATTTCCAATACTCCCACGGTCCTAACAGTACTGGCCTCGGGACGAGGGAATTCCTTGGGTATAGCGTTGGTAAAATCCCCACGGCGATACTCATGGCGTGGATTACGGTTGTATCTCCTCCATGTGTCATGCCATTCTCGGCGCTCATGTTCTTGGCACAAGACGCTCATCCTCTGTTGTCGGGAGCTCATTCTAGCGGAACCACTCGCTCCCTGATTTAGTGGTTCCCTCTGTCGTTTCCCTGATTTCCTGAGCGACAGGCAACAGCATAATGACCGGGTCTATTGCACTGGTAGCATATCACTCGACCGTCACTAGTTCTTCCACGATTCGAGGTGGAGTAGGCTCCTCTTGCTCTCCCTCGGTTCCACCTTCCATACTGTTCACCATCTTGTGCTCTTCTTTCCCTCGGAACTTCGAACTGAACCCTTGGCTGTTGCTTATTGTTCTCAGACATGCGGCCTCGTGTATCTCGATTCTTCTCCTGCTGTTCTAGAAGACGCATGCTTAACTTGGCAAATTCAGATGTTAAGTTTTCTAGTTTGCTTTCTAGCTCCTGTGTTCTTTTCGTCTTGGATGGCTGACTGGCGTTCCCTGTAGTTGTCGCCTTTGATGAGACTTCCCCCAGTAGGTGGTCTACCCGCTGTCCAGCCATGAAACGTGCGGTCTGGATCTTCCTTACGTTAGCCAGTAGGCTTTCTAGAGTGTCATTGGTCATCACCATCACTTTCTCCAATAGAGATGGCCTTAATCCTCTTAAAACATGTTTGATCTTAGTTCTCTCGTTCATTCCGGGGTCCACTTTTGAACATAAATTTAACACATCTTGTACATACGATTCTACGGGCTCCTCCTCCCCTTGCATCCGCATCCGCAGTCGGAACTCCATCTGTTCATCCCAAGCGATTGCTTGAAAAGTATCCTTCATTCCATTCTTTACCCGCTCCCAGGTGATATTGGCTCCTAAAGATTGCTCTAGGTTCTCGTACCATTTCAGAGCTGCCCCTTCCAGGTAACAGGGGAGAATAACCAACATCTTATCCTCGTTCCAGCCATTGGCCTTTGCCACTCTCCCAAATTGGGCTAGATACTCCTCCACGTTGTCCTCCATTCCGCCCCTGAACTTTCCTGGAATAATAACAGGCCCCCTGGCTTTAGCCATAGCTTCTACTTCCTCTTCACCGTCAGGACCACTACCAGGTAGGGGAATTAAATCTACTTCAGCTACGGTTCTTACTTCCTCAAGATGTCTTTGGGGTTGTCCTGGGTCTTCGGGAACCTCGCTAACTGATGTCAGCCTTGACTGACTTCTTGTTTTTACACTAAACTTGATGTTTGGGGACGACATACGATTGCTCCACCCTATCACGAATTAAGATTTAAATAAAAACCAAATCAGAACAAAATTAAATCAAAACAAAATCAAAATCACAATCACAATCCAAATCAAATCAAACAATTTAAATATACATATTCCCCTGAACACAAGGGTTATTCAAAACACCACAACATTTCAATGCCGCGACAGTCGTCGTACCAATTGGGTTTGACCTGGCCTACCCATGGACAAGCTCTCTTTTTTTAACTACTTTATAAAAACAAAAACTATTTCTCAAAATTATTCTATTCACCAATAAAAAGAAACAGCTTTGTTTACATCACGGGTAGGTTGCCTCCCTTACCGGTACCTTGGTTCGACGCACTGTGGCTGCTAAGTAGGCTACTCTTACAACAACTACAAAATTATGTTCGGCTTACAAGCTACGAGAAAACAAATAAAATTATTTACTCCAAATTACACTTTGCTTTCAAAAGGGTAACTACAATTATTTGGATCAAAAGCTAACTTACTCTCTTGTTCTTTCAATCTAAATTTTTTTTTTTTCAACTTAATCAATTTACTTAAAAAACAATCCGAATTTTAAAAAGAAATATTCACTATTATATTATATTACTATTAAATATTATATTACTAACCTGGGATCGTTAATCCGTCTTTGGTTCTGGATCACCTCAGGATACCCGGCGCCTCCACCAATTTGTCACGCCTCCTGCTCAGCTGGGGCGAAGGGGGTGTACTCAGGAATCAAACGCAGCTCAGATTACAGCAAATTTATTCAAACGACAACACTTCCGAACCCATGGACACCACGCGTCACGACCATCACTAGGCTAAGCCCTACACTAGATCGGCCCTCAGGGAGCTCGGACGTCCGCTCGCGCCGGAGTCCTCTCACGTACACACCGCCTCGGGCGCTCACCTTGCTGACCTCCCCCTCCAGTACTTCCAGACGGCGGGAACATGGGCCCCGACGTCACAATATATATATATATATATATATATATATTATTTGTAGTAAATTACTTTACAATTAAAACAAAGTGTTTTTAAAACATTGGCACTATATTTCGGTGAAAACCGTCTTCAGGTGCAAAAATTTTATAAAATATAAAAATATAAAAGAAAACAGTACAAAAGAAAGTAAATAAACAGTGAATAAGTAATAATAATAAATACAGATGACATGAACTAAACAATTGTTCCATATGTTGATTTAAAATTTAGTCGTTTTTGGCTAAAGTTATCTGATGTTGAGGCCATGTGGAATTTTTGCTCTTTAAAACCAATTGGTGTGCTTGTTCTAATGTTCTGAGGTAAATTGGGTTTGAATTTGTATGTACTTGCCGAATAGGTTTGACTGAATATGTATTTTCAAAAGTTTCATTGTGATTTATACCATGAGTCACAACAGTTTTCTTTAAATTTTGGTGTTTATAATCAAATCGGTGTCCTGTCATTCTTGTCCTCAAGGTATTTGTTGCTGAGCCAATATAATCTGCTGGACATTTTTTACATTGAATTTGGTAAATCACATTTTTAGATTCACAAGACAAGTTGCCGATGATAGGATATGTCTTGCGTGTTTTGCTACTAGTGAATTTTGAAGAATTTGGTAACATTTTACAAATCAAACATCTTGGTTTATTACACGGATGTGATCCTTTTTGTTTTGGTATTGATTTTTCATTGGTGTTTGTCATTGGGGCTTTGCCACTATTTTCCCTATAAATGAATGCAGCATATACAACGTAATATATAATTAATATATATTTATATATATATAATATATAATAATTAATATGGAATATTAAAAGAAGGTGGGATGATTAATGATCAATAAATATGATTTGTACTATTGACTAAGCCTTCCTATAACAGTAAGCGTAAATATTATAGACAAGTTATTAGCATGGACTAAAGAATATTTTGTAATATTTTATATAAGAAATTTTTAGTTATTATTGTAATATGTTTTATGGATTTTATATAGTACATTTACGACGATTTAATTTGTAATAGTTATTATATACCTTGTCGTTCTTGAAGAAACGTAATGTTGAAACTTAAAAGAACGTAAAGAATAATGGGTATCACTTTTCCTGCCAACAAAATCGATGTTCAGGAAATTGCTATCGTTGTTTTTGTTTCGCTCAACCAAGCACAACAATCGCTTCCGTACACATTTTCTTGTTTGCAAAAATAAATTCGCTGTAGGTACCTACGCAAAAAGTGTGAGGCTGAAATGCATTAAACCTTGATAAAAGTTCGTAGTTTCGAAAATACTGTAGTTTCAGATTGTGCACTTCAATTAATTTTTAAAAGCTTCAATTTTGGCAAAGACGATTAGAAAATATAAAATATTTAAATACAATTTTAATATTCTCCAGTTTAAAAATAAAATTTAATTGTCATTAAAACCTTTCTAATAAATAAGAAGAGAATTAATTAGCAAATATCTTTTCCCAATCCTGTTATGAAACTTACTTTGGAGTTGATCATAATATATACAATGTCCATCCTGTTGTAAGGTAGACATGTGTTGCAGATTAAATCTACTGCTTTTACACAACACTTTTTGTAACCGAGCTGGAGAGGCGAATAGGGGCTGAAACAGGTTATTATGCAACAATTGACAAGAGCTTACGCTCATAGTTTTGTTTGCAAAGTCAGTTGACGAAACGCAGTTTAATCAAAGTCACACGAGTAACAGATCCCAAAAGTATAAACGATCTCTTTGTGACACAATCACTTGAGCAAGGGATTCCAAAAGTGTTTTAAACTCTTTGTGGCAGTCACTTACTGACCCGAAAAGAGTAAACCGATCTCTTTACGACAAAATCATTTGAGTAATGGATTCACAATCCTTGCATGTAATTGTTCAGTACTTGGTATTTAGAACGCGTTCAGTTACAACATCTAGCTGTTATTTCTCGGAACTACAGACAGTTGAGCATAAACTGATCTAAGGCACGGATCATAAAAACGTTAATCATAGTAACAAAAAAACAATAATGGGAGTAGGATTGTTGAAGGGAAAACTTATTTAAAGGATGTTGCATGAAAGGCCCTTTATTAAAAGTTTTCAAATGTCGCCCAGGACAATTATATTGTAACCGGCCGTGTTCTGTGCCTGGACCCGAGACTCGGTGGCTTGAGTTCAACACTGTTCTGTCTGACTGCAAATAATAGACCAACCTCGTACCTACTCTTTCTTTAGCTTTGTATATTTGACTAGTAGATAGGCTTGAGCATGAATACTAGAAATTATTATTAGTTTGTTTGAGCTTTTGAGTCTAAATATAGTAAGTCGAAGGAGCATTTTTAAATGATAGGATATAGTTCAAAAATAATCTCTTCAATGTAATAAATTAATCTTAAGTTAAAATTTCTTTGTTTGAATTTTGTGATTGGTGATGGAAGGATTATGAACGAAGAAGAATTTTTCCGGACATTTACCATTGTTCTCAGGACTCAGTGATTAAATTTATTTATCTTGCTTTATTGTTGAAAGTAAACATAGGGTTTAAAATATGACCTGAAATTCCAATCAAATGAAGCTCCTTAGAATCTCAAATCAGCAGACGATTCGGTGCCCTATAGTATCCTGTAGTCTGCGAGTTATCCAGTTATGCGTAACTCCCAGTATTTTCATACGGATTCATATTTACTTTCGAAAAAGTTACGTAGTGGCATTATTTCTTAAAACTTTTTCTCAGAGAGTATTAGGCGGCAGTGTTTCTCTTTCAATAAGAAAGCTTCTGGGTATTTCTAATTATACACACGATTCGCCTACAGATACATTTTTATTGTATGATTTCAAAATATACATTTGGAAATGACTTGATTAAATGAAGCCGAAATGTTTTTCAAGGAAATAACACAATTGAAATGAGGGAAATATTTAAAAAGTCGTTTAATATTCCTCACCAATATTGCTGTTTCAAGATGAATAGTATGTAACACTTGCAATTCTGCAAAATAAAGTAACAGCATGTCTTGGAACAGATCCCAATTACCTTGTAGTAGCCAAGCATATTGAACAGCTCTACTTAGTCTGCCTGTGCCAAGTTGAGCAGTATATTGATCACGAAAAACACTGCCAAAGTACCGGTTGTCATCAGAAATTTGAGTATTGAAATTCTGTACAAAAACAATTCTGAAATATATTACTGAATAATTTGTCACAAAATGTTTTCCATTTGCAAAGAATAGTACTTAAACCTTACATCAAAGTAACAGAATACTTTCGAACGTATCCCAATTACCTTGTGTAGCATATTGAACAGGGTCTACTTAGTCTACCTGAGTGCCAAGTTTTACAGAATGTTAATGAAGAAAAACACTGCCAAAGTATTAGTTGATATAAGATGTTTTTAGTTTTGATATAAAAAGCTGATTTGATCTTATAGTATCTTAATTTCTTAAACTAATATTATTAAAATTCTATGATAAAACTAAGAAATTTTAAAAGATTTTATAATTGGCTTATGAATTAAAATCTTATTATTTAATACAAAGTATAACTTTTTTCACCAGGTGTATTTAGTGCCAAGAGGCCGGGGTGAACTTGTCAGGTGTTATTCGTACCACCACCACCAATGGCCAGGCAGGCGAGCTGCTTGCTAGGAAATGATCGCGTAGCCGGTCAACCCATCCAAGCAGCAGCCACGCTCGTCGTTGATTGATTCGGTTATAGTGCAATAACCGCCGTACGCGCTACACACCGCGACATTGGCATCTTTTATGTGTTATGTGTTAGCGCCACTGACGATATCTGTATGGAATTAAGTCCAAAATACTTACACTTTGGTCTTGTCTTATCACATATTATAAGGTAGGATACGCTGCAATACCTTTCCCGAAGCAGTATTTACTGAGGTTGGGTGCAAAGTTTCAAATATATTCATAATCTTATTCTTTGGATGTCTTAAGATTATAGGCATACAGAAAAAAAAAATCTCTAAATCCTCCTGATAGACAAAAGAGAAATTGTGTAAGTCTCCTGAGTTAATGGCTTTAGCTTACCAAATTCTGGTTATACATGCACAAACATTCTTGTCTATGGAGTTTTTGAAATGAAGTTCCATGGAAAATTATGTTTTAGAAGAAATGTTTCCCAATATACCTTGCCACATGGTCAGTGGTGAACCAGAAACCTTCTGGGGGGAGGCAGATGCCTTTAAAAAACATAGTTTAGGGGGTATGAAAAATACTCATATCGGTAGCGAGGTTTAGTGGCCATTTTCCCCCGTAATTTGTGATATTAGTTTTGAGAATGAAAGTCTTTTTATATGACAAGGAAACCAAAATTTATATTATGACTTAGTCTCCTAAACATAAATACTTTAAAATTATGTATGTAATTAGCAGTTTAACTCTGGTGGATACACGGTTTCCTCTTTAAATAATAGTGACTTAATAAGCATATCCTTTTTTAAATTTCATTGTCAACACTTCTGGAGACAGTTGAAGATTACTGAAACATACTTCACTATTGTGATCCATCTTAGATTTATTAGAATATAAGTTTAAAGACTGGGGTTTTGGATCCCTGAAGTCTAAGAGGTAAAACGGGTTTTATAAGTACCAATTAATTACTCCGATCTTCCAGCAACATTCTACAACATTAGATAGAATAGCTCCAAAATTCAGTAACACTAGAGTTAGGGCCGTGTGCGGATTTTGAACTATTACATTCTAGAATCATATTAGTGAACACATGTATGATGCAATATGACGGAGTTCCATTATAATGTGAGGCTCTTTAGAATTTGGCCTTTGTTTGAGCTCGTTTGGTTCGACATAATTATACGTATTTACAAACTTGCTCTCACAATTCAAGAAATTATATAACGTTAGACATAAAAGCGAAGTTCAGGTCTAAAAGCGTCTACTTCAGGGCCATTAAACATACATTCAGATTTAATGTATTTTCAGTATTATAGTTGAGTTTTATTGCTATTATCATGAAAATAGTATATACTAATTTACTATAAAATATATATTTGCTAAGCCTGAGAAGCCTAATTCAGAAGAAAAACATCAACTTTCAGTGCTTGTATTATACTTCTTGTATAAGTGTTAAAGTTACAGATTTTTATCTTCCTTACCTTTACAGTTAGAACATCATTGATGCTAGTTTTGACCTCTGCACCGTCTAACGATTCGAAGTGCGGACTAATCTACGTGGACATACACAAATTATATAGACAAGAAAAGTTAGGGATCGGCCTGATTGTACTAATAATATTGTAGAAATTATTTTAATTCTCTAAAATATGCATGCATACTTTGCAGCCAACCGGCCTCCTGCCTAGTTGTAACTATCGCGGTTTCTAAAGCAAGTATAAAGTATGAGTAAAACCTGATACAACACCATGTATATAAATCTATTAATTTAAACAAACTCTCCTATAATATAAAGTTTTTATTTTTGTGAGGCCTTTCGTACTCAATGAGTACATCTTCGGACTCACACAACTGAATAAAAGTAGCAATAACAATAGTAACATAAACAATTTTGTACTAAATAAAAAACAAATGTCATTAAAAATACAAAGAGTTAATATTCTATGACAGCACAGTATGTTATATGTATATATAAAAATAAAGTTTATATTTAGTTAAATCAAATAAAGTAACGGTGAATTTTGAAAAGACCCAGGTTCGTTGTTTAAAAGATTATTTCGGTTCTTTTTTATAAAAATTGTTTCATATGCATCAAGGAATTTTTTATTTTGTACTTCTTTTAATAATTTTGCATTTGAAAAAGAGTGTCCAGTTTGAAGTGCATGTTATGCCATGGCTGATCTTTCTTCCTGTTGGTATTTTAAACATGCCCTATGTTCCTTAGCTTTCTGTTTTAACTTCGTTTGGCCAATGCATTTTATATATACATATAACATACTGTGCTGTCATAGAATATTACCTCTTTGTATTTTAAATGACATATGTTTTTATTTAGTACAAATTTGTTTATGTTACTATTGTTATTATTACTTTTATTCAGTTGTGTGAGTCCGAATGATGTACTCATTGAGTACGAAAGGCCTCACAAAAATAAAAACCTTATATTATTGGAGAGTTTGTTTAAACTAATAGATAATTTCCAATAAGACAAGAGCTTCAAGAATGTATGTATGTAAATTGTTACCATTTTTAGTTCTCTACTACCGTATTTCCTTAAACCATTTTAGTAATTACACGATTTTATAACTTATCTGACTAGTATCGTATTTTCCATTACAATTACCATCACCTGTGCTTGCTGGTTTCTGGGAATATGACATCGGAGAGAATAGCCCGATCTGGCTGTTATAATGTTCGGTGTTTTCCATACAACACCGCTACAACACCGCACATTGGGTACATTTGCAATTTTCACTGACTCTCAGCGTTAGCTCGTGTTTTCTAAAATGTTAATAACGGAGCGAGTGGTTCGTTGAATAATGTTAATAAGCGGTTTATTTTTATTTGTACTCTTAATATTTTATCACAAAATAATAAAGGAATAACATTTATAATAGATACATACGTGTGATAACCATCTTTATTTACACAATATCCCGAATAAAATAAACAAATTCGTCTCTGCCGTCACCTGTAGAACAAAGTTCAGTGATGCTTATACTTTAATGTTTCTTAACTTGCTATTTGCTGAACACTGCAACAGCTGGCTTTTTTATACAAATAGAAATTTCTATGGCACTGCCAACGACTCAATCAGCTGTATAAGTGTTCAAAAATTTAGAATTAAAGTCATGTTTACTTGTTCTTTTAATTATTTATTCACAGTTTTAATGGGCGGTATTTGGAATAAAAAAGGTTTATATTGATTTCTATATTTGAGCGATGGACATGCTAGATATGGTGTAAATCTATCGATTTAGTTATGCGTTATTGGGTATTCAACATGCAAACACTTCATAAACTCTTTTATTTGTAATATTGATAGCAATAACATTACTCAACTCAATTTCGTAACAGAAAAATACGTGAGATAAGAAAGAGTAACGTTATAGACTTGCAAACTATAAATAATCGAGATTAAAAATATACGACTTCTAGAAAGAAAGTTAGTTTTCCGTTTCTTAAAATTAATGTTATATCGGTGCCAAGTTTCCACACGAAGCCTGTTCAATTCTTTGTCTTTCAATGGACACGAGATTTTATGGAACTGTTGGAACACTCTGTTAAACTTTCCGTAAAATTCTTGGTCATTTCTTCATTTTCATTATTGTGTATTAATAAAACTTACCTATATTTAATGTTATCACAAATTTACAAGTCCGTTACACATTTTTTAAATACAATAAAAGCATCTATTATTGTGTGTGTAATTATTGTGTGTACAAATAAATACACGCCAGAGGATAATTCAACTGTAAGAGCCCAATAACGAGACCCAGCATCAGATCTTTCAATCGCTGTGTCAAGAAGTAAAATTAATATGTTAATTTAATAAGAAATATGTTCAAATAATTAATCAACATACATTCAAAAAATAATCTTTTATTTCCCTTGTATAAAAACTTAGTTATAAATTCAAGTATCAGAGTTATGAATTTTAAAAGTTGCAGTAGTACTGTTGAAAAGTACCAAATACAGTTTCCTTTTTTCGTTCTTACCGACTCAAATCAATTTATATCATAGTCTAGAGAGTAATATTTACTTAAGCCTAGCACTAAATCGTAAGTTCGATCTTTCCTTTCTCAGTTGAGTAGGAACAAGGAAAGTTCGTTTAGGAAGTTATATAGATATTTATAAAAGTAGTTATTTTTAGTAAACTTGTTATAATGTATATAAAACAGTTAATAGGTTCAAAAAAATGTATTTTTAAAAAGTAGGCGATTTAAAAAAAATAAAAGTCTATATGATGGACAATTTGCAATGCCCGTTTTTGCCCTAAATGCATAGGAGTATCAAAATAAGTTTCCCAAAATATTATTAATAAGGAAAAATAAGAGTTGAAAAACTATAGCATTTCATTATCTATTTTATTTATTTTATTTTTATTTTTTTTATTTTTTTCACTTCCAACGGCAAATCCATTATACAATTTCCATATCTTAATCTAAATAACTTAAACATACAAATAATAAATATAAAAAACTTACCAGGCTACGATTTACAATAAGAAATTAAATACATTGATATTAATATATATTGATCTGAACTCTATGCGCAAAAATGATCACTGATTTACTAGAAAACTCCGGTTCTGACAAAATGCTCAAGCATATAATCAAACTGGTCATAATAGACCAATAATATATTCAATAATTTTCATAAGTTTTGTCACAACCAATCAGTTACTATACAATTTATTTAACAGCAAATGAATGTGAAACAATAAGAATAACAACAATAATAACATGATAATTATAACAATATATAAATAAATAATACAATAAACAATAACTATAATATATATATAATATAACATAACAATAATTACATATAAGCGTAAACATTAGATAAGACAACTTAAATATTAACATTAACCCCAATAAATAATCCTAAAATAATATAACAATAGTAAGGTATCAGGTCACAGATTCACGGGTGTGTGTGTGTGCGTGTGTGTGTTAACTTCTGTTAGGTCAAAAAGGCATGTTTTCATTCACATAGAACATTATTGAGGTCCTTTCTGAATGAACCTCTGGTCGCCGTAAAAAAGTCCAAGTGCGGAGCGATTTTATTTCCTAGGATTTGGACTCTGTTCATCGTGCTGTGGCATTCGTTAATTACTGCTCAGACTTCTTCTCTCGAATAAGTCCCTAGACCTAGTTCCACTGAAGCAGCCGCGTAAACCTATGTGGCCAAGGATGGCTGGACAATCCACCAGTCCTGTTATGACCCCGTATAGGAACAGTGCATCCTGAGAGTTCCTCCTGCACTGAAGGGAGTGAAGACCCAGCAGCCCTTTTATTTCGTTAAGGGGGACAAGCCTAAAGGGAAAACCCATTCGACACCCAACAAGCCGCAGGAAATCTGTTTTGGACGTTCTCCATCTGCTTCATGAGGCCCACTTGGTTGGGTGTCCACACCACGCTACAGTACTCAAGGATGGGTCTGACGTTGGCACAATACAACACCTTCAAATTCCGCAAGTCAGTCATAAATCTGGAGGTTCGACTCAACAGCCCCAGCGATCTTGAAGCCCTCAGACAAATGTCATTAACATGGTGTGTTGATCTTAAATCGTGGGTAAAAACCACCCCAAGGTCCCTGACGTCAGCACGACGAACCAATACTTTCCCCGCCAAGTAATAGTCATGGTTAATCGGGTTCTTTATTTTGTAATAAGTAAAGACTGAACATTTGTCGATGTTTATCTTCATGCTGTTTTGCTGACACCATTCCTCGACTGCCGTCAGATCTCTCTGGAGATCCGCGCAATCACTCTGGGCTCTGATGTGATGGAAGATCTTGACATCGTCGGCAAACAGTAGGTGTTTTGTCTTCCTCTTCTTGCCAATGTCGTTGATGAACAATACAAAAAGCAAAGGTCCCAGGTGTGACCCCTGAGGCACTCCTGATGCTGCAATAAAACTCACGAGAAAGTGAACCGAGATACTTGACCATCAGCCTCCGACCACACAGGTAGCTGGCGAACCATCTCAACAAGGGGCCAATCACTCCATAGGCCTCCAATTTGGCAACCAGATGCTTGTGGCTCACCCTGTCAAAGGCCTTGGAGAAATCGATATAGACAACGTCAAGCTGACTTCTATCCGCAAAAGCTCCAACGATTTCCTCTTGGATAATCACAAGGTTACTAACCGTCGATCTTCCCGAAGTGAATCCATGCTGTTCAGGGCACAATACGTTTTTGAATAGTGGATTGATCCTGGCTAATATAAGTTTCTCAAATAGTTTTGCCAGCGCTGGTTGGATAACGATGGGCCGATAGTTGGCAACGTTCTCATGGTGTCCTGATTTGTGGATAGGAATCACATAGCCAACCTTCAACACGTCAGGGAATGTACCATGGCGTCAAGGTGATTTGTTTGAACATGGCGGTAAAGAGGTCCACATAGCAGAACTCTGCAATATTTCAAGACCCTTGGAGGGATCATGTCTGGACCACATCCTTTTGACCCATCAAGCCCTCCCATAGCCTTAAAGACCTCATCCTCCGCAAATAGCAGACCGTTTAAGGTAAAAAGGAGATGAGAACTGGTAGTTACGAAGAACCTGCTCTGTAGTGTGAGAAAAGAAAAGACAGAAGAGAAGAACGTGGCAAACGCCTCACACACACCTCCCGTGGATCAGAGACAGAGTTTCCATCATACACCATAGTGGCTTGGGACGTGTCTTTCCTTCTAGAATTTCTCAAGTAGCTCCAAGAAGATCATGGGGTTAACCGGGATACAGTCCTGTACGTATTGTACATAATTGTTGTAACAAGTTGTAGATAATTGGCGACATTGGTCTCTAATTCTTGAGAACTCGTAGTAGGTACGTAAATTCAGCGTTTGTTTTGTAGCGTTTGTTTTTCTTCTTTTCTTCTCAATGACAATATTGATTAACTCGGTAGAAAACCAGCAGGGAAATTTAGTGAAACCGATTTCTCCTACTTGGTGTGTATGGGAAAAGGATAATAGTTTTTAGTGACTTACAAAAAAGCATCGAAAAGCTCATTAGTGTCTGCATCGGGAAGATTTAGATCCATTTGCAGGACTTCCTGATGATAGGAGATCTGAGAAGGACGCTGTCAAGATTGCACCTAGAAAGGTCAGGCAAGTATATTTTCTTAGTAGATTGAAAAAGTAATGCCAGTGTAGAGGGTTATGTCCAAGGCTGGGTGATGAACATCAATTGGCACAAGGGGGAGTATATCTTCCTTTATCTCGATGTTTGACGAGGCAAATACCAAGTCCAAAAACACCCCCCTATTGTTAGGCACAAAGTTATACTGGTACAAGTTTAGCAGACATGCAGTTTCTGAGAGTATGCGTGACGAAGCCGTATAAAGGCTTGGGTCTTTCACGGTCCAGTCGACGAGTGGAATATTGTAATCTCCGGCTAAGATTATCTCCTGAAATTGCCCGAAGCCAGCCACCTCCTCGACTGCCCGGCAATAATTCCGTGTAAAACTTGGAGAGGCTTGTTTGGGGGAATGTATAAACACAGTTTATAAGGAGTCTTACATTATGTGACAAATTGATGGAAACAAAGACCGTCTCCAAGCCAAGGAGCGTAACCAGGCATTGCCATTCCCGAGTTAAATCTCTTGTTAACAGCAACGATCACACCTCCGCCACTCCCCTTTGCACTGGTAAGGACGGATCTGTCCCGTCTGTAGACGTTGTAATTTGTTAATCCCAGTTCTGCATCGCCTATATCAGAAAACAAATCGTTTCCGTGAGCATAAGGATATCATACAAGCATGCTGCTAAAGAGGTTCTAAATTCATCGAGTTTGGAATCTGGATGCCATTCAAATTTTGGTAGTAGAGTTTTAACATCGATTTGCCGTTGGAGAATGTTAGTTTTTTTTGGTTCTTGAATATTTTGGGTGTGTACCATTGAAAACAAATTTTTATGGAAAAAAAATTATCTAGAGGGCTGGGCTGCCCGATAGAAAAAGAAGTCGAAACGGGTTTTAGGAATTAGGGTATTAACATGTCCTTTCCAGTGTAGAGTACAATCTACTATTTGAACTAAGAGTAATACATTCTATTTATATTATTAATAGGTTAAAGTAAAATTTCTGTCCGAATGCAACTGGCGGAATAGATGCAAGGAGATTCCCGCCCGCGTCTATTGTCTAGGTAGGAGTCAATGAGTTAAAGGGCTGGGCTACGCGCGCTCATAAAGGTTTAGTGTGTTTGGAAAGGGTTTTTTTTTAATTTACAAGACTAAAAGCCTTTGTTAGGTTTGCAAAATCCCTTCGACATTGAATCTATTGTTCAGTTCAGTCAGTCAGTACTTTTCCGTAAGCACACAGCGCGCTGATGAACAGTTATTATCTTATGTATATACAAATCATAGAAGTCTTTATGTCCGTTTTTGTTCTAGATATTTATTTTTTAAGACTTATTTTAATTTTATAGTCACTAATATCGAAACAGCCCTCTCTCTAATTTGATAAATAAAATCAAGTCTATTTATACAATACACTGCAAGATTATTATATTTGTGTAAATTATGCAAATACCTCTATAGTTTAATGTCTTGCATATTTTCATTTTAAATAACGTTTAATGTAACTTTTAATATCTTTTACATTATTTAAAAAATATCAAGAAAGTTACATATTGCTCACAAACAACTCTTAAATATTACAAATAGGATCCTCACTGGCTATTGTTACCTCTATTCTGTAGAGACATGTGGCTAAGTATTATTCCAAATTAGTTGTAGTCCCTGTTTTAAACAAAACTACATTATAAGGTTTAATATCACCTCGTGTTCATCTTTGACTCTACTTCATGGCCAGATCAAAGTAAATACGTTTTGCAAGTTATATAGTGAAATATTGCACTTGAAAGATAAACTCTTTTTTTTCACTACCTATTTAAAACATGTTCACAAATGCAAAAAATAATGATCAAGATACAATTTTCAGGTACATCTACTATAGATACCGTGTGTCATAGATCGATGGACTCGGCAACATTCGGCCGCCTCGCCAAACCTTACCCTTCACACTCACAACCCCCCCACTCATTTTCAGATGCTAGTACTTATAGGCGTAGTGCTAGTGCGCTGTTACTATTCCGTTGTACTTGAATATAAGGCCGATTATTCGCTGTTTAAGGAATCAGTGTACTTTTACTTTTTTCTGCTTCATCATGGCAAACAAACAAAGACAAGAAATTAACCATATGTGTGTTCTTATATTGTTTAATATGCACAAACAAATGTCTATTGAAAATTTGTTAGGGAATATTTGTTTTATATATGCTGGTGTACTGTTTTAAATACTGTGCTTTATAACTATTGAAAACTGTTCACAGTTGTTAATAACATTTCCACTAAGGAAATAATTTGAATTTATTTATGTACAGTTAGAAATTAATTTTTAATTACAATAATACATGCAATAATAACAACAACATATGAGTAAAACAATTACCAAAAGAACCGAAAAAGATGATAAATGGTTTTTTCTAAAATAAATTTTGATTGTTTATTAAATGTAATAATGTACTCTAATGTATCAGATAACATTGTAATACAAATGAACAACTTAAACCAGAACTGCCAACTTCTAATAATTGGCGAGGTCTATAAGGACCTTGAGTAACAATAACAAGTACAAACCTCAATCTAAAATGCCCCGATGTGCAATAGTGAGTTATGTTCTTGCTGCTCACTTTGTGTTAACACTTTACAAGATTACATTTAAAATTCTTCACCTCTAGACGAATTGCCGTAATTTTCCATTTATGCTTATCTTTTAATTTTTTTATAAAAGTAGATTAGACTAATAATATTATGCTAAAAAATTATATATTCGGAAGTATAAATATGTTTATTGAGATATAAAAACGAGAATTATGAATAAAAAAATTATGTTTTCAATTAGGTATAACAACTATGTATAATAGATTCAGGTATTTATATTTTTGTAAGATCGTAAATGTTTTCGAGGAGATTTAATATATACAAAGATTGAACAACTTAGACGAAGAGTAAAATAATTAAAAAAGAGTATTAGTTATAAAATATTATAGTAAATTAAATTCGGCTTGATATAGTAACCATTTTATACCTAACAAAATCAAAATTCCTTATTTCCATAAAACCATTTCTTGTATTGGTAAGAGTCAATTTCCAATACTCTAATTAGGCTCTAGTTTAAGAAACTTATCACATATTGGTAAACGAATTTAAACTATACAAACAATAAAATTATAAACACATTATGATATTATGAAATATCCTCCGTTGTAACATATGTGATTAACTTAAGTTTTTAACAAATATTTTTCTGATCAACTTAAAATTAAGTATAGTTATTCCAATATTAACAAGAAAAAAATCATCATAAAAATTAAACAGTATAAGACCTTTAAGCTTGTTATAAACTTTAAAATAATCGAGAATAATGTAAGAACTCGATTAATAATCTATTTTGATAGAACAATATTGTTTAAATCCTTTTCAGTTTGGTTTTTTGGAAAAAGAAAATCAATCAAAGAAGCAAGTTTAATGATTTATGAAAAGTACACAAGTTTATTTATCGATTTTAAAAAAAACATTTTGATTTTGTAGACCACAACATTTTATTAAGAAATTTGAACTCGCAGGAATAAGAGGAAATGCTCTTCATTGGTTTTAAAGCTTCTTGAACACACAAAGGACAAGATTTCTGACAAGTTTTAGTAACTCTTTTGTTAAGGTTGGTGACCTCCTCAAGGCTGTTTTAAGTTTAAGGACCCTCTTTGGATTACAAAGCACCTTGCTAACTACCCTTGTAGTCTTCTTCCAGTTAATGAATTTCTATTGCCATATTAAAATGTGCCCTTTTTGTTCTCAATAAAAAATGTATATACATACAAAAATAAATAAAAGTGTGTGTGCGTGTTGCGCGTGCGTGCGTGCGTGCGTTGTGCGTGTGTGTGCGTGTGTGTGTTTGTGTGTGTGTGTGTGTGTGTGTGTAAGGCTGCAAAGTTACTGCAGCAAAAAGGGTCAGTGTCGGCTATTTACATTCACTATTGCTGTAATGTATTTATTGGTTCCAAAGTTACGTAAGCTTAAAAATTATAATTATATATATACATACATACATATAGAGCATTAATATATATAATATTATATACCAGATATATATGGTATATATATATATATATATATATATATATATATATATATATACATAAGATTAGTAATTGTCAGATCGCTTCTCGGCCTTTTGGCTAAGATCAAATTGTCTATTTTAATCTTAGTCAAAAATCAAAATTTACTCAAAATTTCCGTGCAAAAACCGGACAATCCGGTTGTTGTCCTTTTTAACACAAGGTGATTCCGGGGGGGGTGGTGGGACGCACCCCTGGCAGCTTCGCCCTGCCAGCGGATAGCCCGGTGGGTTCAGCGTCACGCACTGACTCTCCCTAATAAGGCGCCGACCCTAGGAGTCGTCCGGGGGGTGTTTCAATGTGGGGTTTCGCTGACCCCCCGTCTGCGCCACCCGAGATCCCTGCTGCTGCTTCTGCTACCGTTCCTTGTGCTGCCCGGCGTACCATCTGCTGCTGCGTCGTCTCTGCCTCGATTTACGTCTACTTTGTTTATTGCTCTCCCCCTCGGGCAGAGACTTCAATGCCCGGTATGCCTGAAGACCGGCATACAGTGTATCAGGAAGAAGGAGGAGATGAAGCGGCATCTCAACCAGGATCAGGGCGGAGGTTGGGAGTTATCCTTTGTCTGCTGCGATGTGGAGTTACTCCTGTCGTTGCACCGATACTTGCTGAAGCAGGCAGACACACTTCGCTGAGGCGCAATTAAGGAGTTTATTTTCTTCCTGAGGAGGAGTTGGGCATCTGTGAGTCTTCCTACAACGCCCTGCAGGAGAAGATCATCCGCCTTGCCACTCCTGCGTGGCCTGCTTCTGCTGATTTTCTCCACCAGCTCGTCGGATCCATCTCCATCGTCTCCGCCTCTGGTCCGTGTCCGCTCCGCTTGCGGCCATTAGCACGGAATGCTCTCTCCTTCGTTGCCGTGTGGCTGAGGACCGCCAGCTCACTCCACCTCGTGTGCCGCTGCGGGGTGAAGATCTCCCCACCGTCACCCCTCCCCCCCTGCTACGTCAACATCAGCTCCAGAAGCAGCTGCGTTCCAACTTCCGGTGCCTGCGTCCATCTGCTGCGTCACCTGCTGCGTCACCTGCTGCGCCTGAAGTTCACCCGGCCTTGACTTCAGCCCCGTCGCCTGGTCCAGCTTCGGCGTCTCCACCATCGCCTCCTGTTCCTGCTCCGGCGCTTCTTCCGGGCTCAGGTTCCGCATCATGCTCTGGCGTCTCCTGGTCTGGTATCCCCGGTGTTGGTGGCTCCTGCTTTGGCTCAGCCATTGCCAGGACCTCCTCCGATCCCTCATTCATCGTCAGGCTCCCCACCACCGGGGTCTCCGGCAGCCCTTGCTGATGGCCTCACGGCCTGGCAGCGTGAGTGGGTCGCCAGGTTTTTTCCCGGGTAATGGCATAGGAAGTGTTTCTGCGCTCCCTGGGGGACTTAGTGCCCTCTGTTTCCACCGCTCCGGCACAGCCTGGGGGCTGTCGTTCAGCTCCTCGTGTTGGTCGTACTGCTGGAGGCGCTCGGGCTCCAGACTAACGAAGCGGCTCTACCGCAGGACTCCGAGGCGGGCTACCCGGGAGATACTGCAGGCGGCTTTCCCCTATTGTGCGATTCATGAACGAGACATTGTGTCTCACTTCGTTTGAGTCTTATACTCCGAAGGAAGGATGCACGAGGACGCCGCCTTCTAATAGTGTGTGCCACCCAGCTGCCACCGCACTGCCGCTCTTCGACCCCGCTTCCCCTCTGGAAGTGGCTGTCCTTCTCTTGGAGGACTTCCAACACCGCTCCTGGTCCTGATGGGATCAGATACGGTGTGTGAAGGCGTTGAGATTCCTCCTGCCTGGAAGGTCTCGACGACCGTCCTCATCCGTAAGGAAAGGGCCTATTGAGGATATCACAACTGGCGGCCCATTGCCCTCTCTAACACTTGCGGGGAAGTTGTTCTGCCAGTCTCCTTGCTGCTCGTCTCTCAAGTTGGGCCTCAGGCAATGGGTTTCTAATCAGGAGCCCAGAAGGGCTTCGTACCTGCTGAGGGTTGTCTCGAGCACAACTTCCTGATTCAGGAGCTCCTTGATGAGGCTCGGCCGTCCGCGGCAGTGGAGCTTTGTGTGGCCTGGCTTGACCTGGCCAACGCATTTGGAAGTGTCCCCCACTCCTCTCTCATTGCCGCACTGCGCTCTGCCGGGCTTATCGCCAACCAACTGCTGCTCATCGAGAACCTCTATGAAGGCAGCGTGACCTCCATCCGGCACAGTAGCGAGTTGACTCCGGACATCCCCTTTGGTGCTGGTGATGGAGTCGCTCATCAGGGGCCGCTAGTAGCGCTGGAAGACTTGCACGGAGCCGACCTGCATGGCACGCGGATTGGTGTCCCTCGCGTATGCTGATGACCTGGCCTTAGTTGCGAGGTCTAAAGCATCGCTGGGGGCGCTGATCGAGACAGTCGTCCCTGCTGCCAGGTGGGTCGGCCTTGAGTTTAAACCCACCAAGTGTGCCACGCTTCACGTGGCCAGGCAGGCTGTAAGGCCTACAGAATTTCTGATTGACGGTGCTCCTCTTAGGGTGCTTGGCGAGGGTGAGCCTTATCAACATCTGGGGGTCCCCACCTGGATGAGGGTGGACCAAACCCCGGTGGCTACCATCACGAGGCTCGAGGGTCAGGCCGCTTCTATATTCCGGGAGTATGCTTGCCCCCTGGCAGAAGTTGCATGCCATGCGCACCTTCCTGGTCCCGCAGCTTATTTTTAATTTTAACACTGCTAGGATCAGGAAGACGAGCCAGCGCGAATCAATCAAGTTGGGGTGGCAAGCGAGTAATGAATCTCCCGCAGCGTGCCAGTGCGGAGCTGATCGCGCTCCCCCTCCTGGGGTGGAGCCGGCCTCCTGCCACTCTCTGACCTTGTGGATCTCTCGGCTGTGGCTCACGCTTTTCGCCTCCTGACGTCACCTGACCCTAGATTGCAACACCTATCACTTGAGGGTCTCGCTGTCTCCGCTGGTCAGCGGAATGCGGCAAGATTATGGCGTTCCTCGTGTCATATCTGAACGGGGAAATTGGCGATAACATGAATGTTGCGAGAACGTTTTTCCTTGGCCCGGGCTGCACTTAACCGCCTCTCCAGGGGGGTGGGTTGTTGAGGAGAGGAGATCCTTCCAACTGTCTGTCCCTGGGGAGAGGTCGACCATCACGGTGGACGGCGGCTCCCGGTTCAAGCTT
>NW_025781494.1:0-41045 GCF_021130785.1 Homalodisca vitripennis | reverse complement strand
TGGACAGATGACCCCACAAAATAGCGTCCTTCTTTCCAGTTAATGAATGCATGAACTCATTTTTATTCGATGATAGATAAGATACTGTTCAGTAAGTTTTACAAGTGATTGTTGGGTTCTATGTTGCATGTGTTACCGCTTTAATTTTTCAATTCGTCCATGTGTGTGTGAGAGCCGGTTTTTATTACTGTTTTTTCTCTTTGATGCTAAAAAAAACACCCCCACACAAAAAAATAATCTGGAAGTCGTTTCAAATCATAAGGGGATATTGGGGGGCCATAACCTTTATAATATGATCACAGCTAAGGCAAAACCACCTCACGTAATAATTGCATCGTAGTCATTCGGAATCCACACAGGGGACCACAACCGATTTGTTTGCATAAGTTGCTAAGGCATTTTTAGTAACAATACCGATGGAGGCTCATTTTTAGGTGTGGGCCCGACTTCGTTGTATTTTTTGTGGCTATGTGCACATAATTCTTACTGAGAATGAAATCCATATGCCGTCGTCATGGGTGAATAAAATCACGTGGCAATGCGGGTACCAATTCCTTTGGTATCGAACGGGAATGAGTCGTTAGGGACGAATAAATCTTACAGTTACGGTATTGCTATTTAAGTTACCTGAGCACTACGTATGGCCTACGGATGATACCGCGACGTCACTTTTAATAATTTTCTCATCGCTATTCTTATGAGGACTGCCATACTAAATCTGAGAGAGAGTTTAATAGTTCTCTTCAAACCTTTATGAAGGGCGAGCGTAGCATCACACGTTTTCCTAACTGCTCATCCATGTTTAGCCGGTCCGTCCAAAATGTGTGACGGCTTCATGTTTCTCTTTTTATCTGCAACAGATCCCACCATTCTCCAGGTCCGTATTTGCAGGGAGCAGAGATCTTTTTTTTCCATGGTATCTCTCAATGTTGGTTTTAGGTATACTATAAAGGTGCTAAGTATTTAATTGGTACCAGTGTCTTTCCTATCTTATTTTTTTCCATTACTATTATACTGTATTTTCTGTTTATCTTGACGGCAATTCATCCAGTTTGAAAAACTATATAACTTGAAATATTGATACACAACATACTTGAGCGAGCGTGTAGTGTATGTATTTATAAATTAAATGTAAGTTAAGTGAGCGTTAAGTGTTCCTTGACTATAAAACTGAACTTAAACATATTTTAAAGTAATAATGAAGTTTTATTTTCAACATTAATGTCAACTCGTAAAAGCTTAAATACGCATAAGGTTATATTAATGCATTTTCCCCCTGTGGAGTTTAGTGCTTTGTTACAAGTTGGTGCTTTGTTTTTGATCCAGAAACTGTCCTGCGTATCTTTAGAGTCCACAGAACAAAAGGAGTTTACAGTTGAAAAAGATAATGACATTCAGTAGCCTCCAGGGACTCGACATACAACACAAACTGTGAAACTCTTCTCCATAGACATATCGTGCATTGTGTGGTCTCCACAATACTATTGTATGTAGTTTACAAACAACAATACAAAGCGAGATTTAAATGGGTAAAAAACGCATTCTAACTGGGTCATAGTAGTAATGAAACACGATTTTGTATGATGAAAATAGTATCTCAGATATATCCTGCCTTTAAGTTGAAGCGTACTGAAACTTTTGAATTGTGATCGTATAAATAGCAATACTCATAGAAACATGTAACAGCCTCACTAAAATGTACAAAGAATTTAACTTTATAAAATAAATAGAACTGAAATAGTGCATCAGTATTTATTAAAAAATGAAGCACATATTTCAAATTTACTACTGGGACTGATAAACATGAAAAACCTAAGTTATAAACTACATTGTGTAATATGTAGTTTAGAATGGATGCTAGTGTTATGGACACGGTTTTTGGTTATTGTAAGAGCAAATCTTGTTCTCCTAGCCAAGATATTAAGAAACTTGTTAACCTCAAAAACCTACTGTAATGGTATTGCCTGGTTTCCATTGATTAGTGTAAACGGTACAAAGCGCGAGGTATTTGTATGTCAGCCCTTTACTGATCACTACTCCGCATTGTATTTCTGTTTAGATTGTATAATGACATATATATGGTGTGTTGTATATTGATGTAAGGGTAAAGAGAGCTAAGTGAATTAGATAAAAGTATAAAACTCAAAAAGTGTTTAAAATACACATTTCTAACCACGAAATTAACTACTCAATTTTTCTCTTCAATCGTTTAGATAATCTTTAATCATTTTACCCACTAAAGTGGTTAAAAAAAAGTTGTAATACAAACAAAAAGTGTTTCAATGTTTTGTAACACAAACAATAACACTAATTTCGTAATACTGATACAAGTATATAATTATAGTAAATATCGTCCCTAGGAATTCAAATAAAGTTAAATATTTATGTTACTATGTATGGCACTTATAAACAAATACCAGTAAATGTATGGGCGTCTACTAAAAATATTTCTTATAAAAAGGAAAAGCAATCAAGTAGAAGAAAAGGAAATTGTTTGGGGACGAAAATACAATGGTTTTGATAAAAAGACTTAATGGATTTGCTGCGAGCGTCGCTTGGGAAAAGTATCAGGTCCAATCGACTGACGGTTGATGGTGGCGAGGTAGGGGGAGGAGGAGAGTCAGGATCGTTCCTCACTCGTGTGAAGGGGTGGAAACTCAGCGTCAGTCTCCTCACGTAAAATAGAATAAGAGTGGGACCAACTACGGTATAATTTAAAGCATTTTAGCATATTATGTTTCATGCTCATTGTCATGGTCTTTAGTGATGTTTGTGAATAAAGAACTTTAGCGATTTGTACCTTCTATCATAGCGCATAGTATGATTGCAATGTTTATGATCAAAGTTAATTACCGAGTTCTTTACATATAATAATGTATTAACATTACTGATATAATCAATAACTTATAAATTGAACTTATAATACGGTGTGCTGTTTAAACATTCACACAGACAGAAGAATATACTGAATCAAATTCCTTGAAAATCCCTTTTTTTAATTGATTTATTGCATAAGTTATGACCATTAATGACAGTAGTTCAATGAAATCACTGCCTTAGGGGTTAAAAATTGTTATTCATTAAATTCATGATGATTATCTTTATTATTTAAATAAACAGATAGATAATAAAAAACGTATTATTGCATAAATAGTGAATAACACTGTACCAAACGTACGTAGTTTTAACCAATTTTTAAATATTTTTTATAGACTTTAGTACAGTGTGCCAAACATAGTTCTGGATTACAATATAAATTTTCTCAAGATAAAACAAGTGTAATGTTTTTAATAGTTTTAATGATATTTTTTAAGATCAAGTGACAACAAAAAGGTATTCTTTTCATTTAATTTGTCTTATTTATCTTTACACTAGTAGTTACCCGCGGCTTCCAACGCAATTTCGTAGGTGTTACACATTTATGAGCACTTCTGGTTCGAGGTAATTATAATTCTAACGCCAATATTGAGTTTTGCCTTCTTCTCACAACCAAGAAAATATGTTAAAAAAGATTTAACATACCATCATTACATTACGATTATAATCATTTAATAGATTAGATCATTAATAGATTTATGATTATTTTAATTTACTCCTGTATTGGTATTTTTGTTACAAAGATGATTTTGCCTCTCTTCCGATCAAGAAAACACACACACAACATCTGAGATGCATACTTTTGACACAATCATTATTATGAGTTTTTACGACATTCTTTAAAAACTTTAGTAAAAATTAAAGTACATTGTGTCTTATTTCCTGCACTTCTATCATTTATCTGCTGCTTTTCACTCAATTTGCATAGGCGTTGCACGCCTTATGTCCGCTGGTTCCCGTGAACTATACTTCCGAAATCAATGTTGGGTTACCCTATTGCCACGATGAAGAAAATACATGAAAGCGTTTATAATTATGGCCATAAACAGTTTACTTCGTTCTTATTATGTTTTGTTTCCATAGTTGATTTTGTTTTGTTTCCCGACGAAAGAAAATATATAATACAGATCACAGAAGCCTACTTTTGACTAAGACAGGTTTTATATTAGTCTTTAAATTTATAGTAAAAGATTTTTAATATTTTAGAACATTTAGAACTGGAATTGGTAAGTTAATTCAAAAGAACAGTCCAGTGAAATTTCATCTAACACAGTTCTTGTCGACTGCTTCAAACGGAGTATTTGGAGTGAAATTCTGAACTTACGATGATTTAGAACATTGTCTCAGGTAGATCAGTACTTACTTAATCGCTGGAATCGAAAAACGACTTTGAAGTTATGGTTACTTATTACAAAATGTATTCACTAAAAATGTAAACAATTTGAAAATAATAAACAATGTTTACACAGAACAGTTCATTACATTTGACAGGCTCATTTAATTAATATTAAATAATGAAATTTTCATTACTTTAAAGATTAGTGGGGCGTAGCCCCGAGGGGTTTTCGAAATACGGATAAGCCTTTATTCATCCTAGGAACCGCAAGTTTGGCCATTGTAAAATTTAAATATAATCGGTTGACTAGTTTACGCGCAAAAACAAAACAAATACAAATGGCGTGGTGTTATTAGAATTAGGAGAATTCGAAACTAAAACTGTAACTCCATATAATAATTTTTTCGATTATAAGAAACTCTCTAGAATAATACGAGTGTTTTTTCTCGTAATTTGTCTCCTTGAAGCGTAATTTGTTGGTAAGCACACCATCTCATTGAAATGAAATTTATCAATAGAAACTATTGGAAATTTAGGAACAATTGTATTACAACATGGATTTTTCGTAGCCATTAGATGTATCAATATACTCTTTTTTAGTTTTCTGCCTTCAGGACTTTAATCCAGGCATTAAAGTTTATAAAGTTTAATCGTTTTCAAGTTTTATATAGATATAAAACTTTTATACTTTCCATTGGGCACCCACTTATCTCAAGAATTGTTGGTATCCTCTGTAAGAAAAGGTTGTGTATGACTCAAAGAGGATATCAGCAATGTCAGGCAAGAAAAGTAAAATGAGACAACAAAGATTTATATTTTCGATATTGGCAAATAAAGTAATGTAATGATAAAAACCCTATTATTTCCCCGTTTTTAATTTTCTATTCGATTAAAAAATTAAATCTCAAAAAAAAAACCGATTACATCACTTTGTCGTCAAATATTACAGCGAAACAGTGCGAAATTTGAAGCAGCCAGTGTTTATATGACAACAGGCGAGGAGGGTGACGGCGATATTGCACCAAGTGGGAGTAAACTTCAGAATTAAAGGATTTAACTTGACTGCAGTGACAGCAAATAATGTTCTTTACTCCGATGTTATCCAACTGCTATTTAACAACAGCTGTGACGAAGCAATATTTCTTAAATAGGAATTTATTGTAAATAATAAAATGTTAATCATATATGTTGCTATAAGTAGATATGAATATGGGGGTTTCTAGGACACTTTTGGGACAGACAGAAAATCAATGTAAAATTACTGTCCATTGAACCATAAAACGAATCTATAAATCATGAACTAAAAATAAACGAATCTATAGCTGTTTGATTCTACTTTCTTAAGCTGAAACTTAGTGAAATATGCTTCGAATCAATCTCATATCTGCTTCTAATCTACGAAAATTCTGTTGTAAATATATTAAAATCTTAATGAAAAATCTTGGAAAAGTTAAAGAAAAAATTATTGAAAAAATAGTATAAAGAATTTAAATTGCCCCCTACAAACCAATATAGTACTATTTTGTCCTATAATTATACTATTTTTTCAAAAATTTTAAGTCTTAGTTTACAGATTTTTCTATAATAAATAGAAGAATCTACAGCTGTTTTACTACAATTTGTGCTGATTTGTGTCAAATTCTAGTAAAATTCTCCACTTTTCAAAGTCTGAGTTATACAAATTTTCCCTATATAAATAGAAGAATCTAACGCTGTTAAATCATAAATTCTGCTGATTTGTATCAAAATCTTTAAATTTTTCCTATATAAATAGAAACATTTAAACGCTGTTTTCTACATAAATTGTGCTAATTTTTATAAAATTTTGATAAAAATCCTTAGAAATCTACTGAATTATTGCTATTTTTCAGCTTAATAAAAAGATATTTTTACTAAATAGTAAAACTTGGCAGATTCAAATTTTCCCTATTTAAATGGAGAGAAAAAAAGGTATCATGCCCCTACTGCAAAAAAGACATTTTTGACCACCATTATACCCGACATTATAAGTCGAAAATTCATCTAAAAAACAAAGATATTTATGAAAAAGAACTAAATTATTTGAGGACTTGGGCTAAAGAAAAATCAAATTGCCGATCACCAAAACATGTATAATATAGAAAAATTGCGTGAACTAAAGAAAAATTTTAAGGAAAGTAAAAAAGATCTCAATCTATTTAATGATGAAAAAATTCATTCAATAGCTGAAAAATTGGCTATCGAAACTAACGACAAAACTAAGTCAGAAATGATCGAAGAAATTGATAAAACGATTAATGAGAAACCTGAAAATATCATTGATGTAGAAGTTTTATCCTCAATACACGGTCTATTTAAGCAATACATTTTAACAAATTTGAACGACAATTTCATGTCAATTTACAAATATCTTTCTATTTTGCGCCCAGAAATTAAAAGTTTAATCGAAAAATTTCAAGAAACTGTGAAAAATAGTAAAGGATATCTCTCTTTAGAATGCGAGTACGAACGAACTTTAGTGAACGGTGAAACACAAAACTTGTCCAATGTACTTTACTATAAAAGCAGACGAGATCTTTGATGTAAACGACTTTATTTCTAAACAATTTAATAAATTAACACATCGAGAACAGACAAATCATCCAAATCGAGGTTCTGGATGGACATTAAAACGCTGTAAACAACTGATTTTGAGCCTTAATAAACACGAAATAATGAACGCAGGATCATATATCGATTTACCACAAGAGATAAAGGTAAAGAAAGCTTGTGTAAATATCAAAAAATGAAGATGACTATTGCTTTATTTACTCTATCCGATGTGCAATTGAAAAATCAAAATTTCATCCTGAACGTGTAAAACAATATGAAAAATTTGTAAATGACGAGATATTTTTCAGGTTTCGAGTATCCAATGTCTTTGAAAGATATACAATTATTCGAGAAACGCAGCTCCAATTTCCAAGTACAAATATCCAAAAATGTCTATAAATATCTACAGTTATGATGAGAAACTCAATATTGTTCCGTTACAAATTTCTGAAAAATATGATGCCGAGTTAGAAATCGATTTATTGTATGTTAAACAAGATGACAAATCTCATTATGTTTTGATAACCGATTTAAATAAACTCGTGAGTTCTCAGTTATCCAAGCATAAGGAAAGAAAATTTCTTTGTAGAAGATGTTTAAGCCATTTCTACAAATCTGGAGATTTAACAGATCATTTAGAAATTTGCAAACAACATGAAGTTTGTAAGCCAATTATGCCGTTTCCAGGTCAAACAACAACATTTACTAATTATCAAAAGAAGTTTAGCCATCCGTACGTTATTTATATGGATTTTGAGAGCATATTAGAAAAAAATTCCGACATGCAAGAACAATCCACAAAGATCGATTACAACCAAGATTCAGAAGCACATTCCTTATGGTTTTACTCTATATTTAGTGTCAAATGTGACGAATCGCATGTATAAACCGATATGTTATCGAGCCGAAAATGAAGACGATTTGCCTAATGTTCCTGCAAAATTGATTGAAGAGCTCAATAAAATATCAAAATACATAGCTAAAAAGTATAATTCTAAGAACAAAAAACCTATGAAATTGACCGAAGAAGAAGAATTAGCGTACCAAAATTTCCAGTCTTTGTCATATTTGTGAATGTGAGGGTTTTGATAATCAAACAAGAAAAAAAGTACGAGATCATTGTCATTTAACCGGCAAATTTCGAGGTGCTGCTCATTTATCTTGTAACTTGAATCTCAAATTTCCTCAAAATATTCCCGTTTTCTGCCACAATATGTCAAATTACGATACTCATTTGTACATAAAAGGAATTGGCTAAACAATATGGAAACGTTGATTTGATCGCAAACATCGATGAGAAATATATAAATTATTCTGTAAATTCTGGCTATGGGTATGAGTTTTGAAGATGATAAACCAAGAAAGTTCATCAAGTTTTCTTTCGTAGATACGTTCAGATTCATGGCCTCGTCTATAGAAAAGTTAGCTAAAAACCTCAAAAAAGATGATTTCAAGCATACAAATCATTTTATACAAGATGGTCTGAACGCAATTCTAGATAGACAACCAAATGACGAAGACGAGATTTTTAAAATTCTATCTGGAAAAGGAATATTTCCCTATGAATTTATCGATAGTATTGAAAAACTTGATTACACAGAAGAGCTAAAAAATTCAAGATTTCTATTCACTTTTAACAGATGAGAGCATATCTGAGAAAGATTTTCAACATTATTTAGCTGTTTGGAATAAATTAAAAGAGAAAAATCTAGGAAATTACTCTGATCTCTATAACATCCAAGATGTTTTATTGCTTGCCGATATATTCGAAAATTTCAGAAACATTTGCCTAAATTGCTATAAACTCGATCCGGCACACTATCTAACAGCTCCAGTCTCGCATGGGACGCTATGTTAAAATTAACGAAGATAGAATTACAGTTAATTAGTGATTATAATATGTATTTGATGATCGAAAAAGGTATTCGCGGAGGCATTTCTCAATGTATTAAACGATACGTTAAAGCAAATAACAAATATTTGAAAGATTTTGATAAGACAAAGCCCGAAAAACTATCTGTTGTACGTCGATGCCAATAACCTTTATGGTTACGGGCTTATGCAAAATTTACCATATAACGAAATCAAGTGGATGAACCCGAAAACATATACAACAGCAGAATGGCAAGAAACAATTTTAGAACTCACTGGCGACGAAGATTATGGCTATATTCTCGAAGTTGATCTAGGATATCCAACAAATTTACATGAACATCACAAGGATTTACCTCTTGCTCCAGAACATTTTAAAAACAAAACTTTGCACAACTCTACTGGATAAAACTGAATACGTTGTTCATTCAAGAAATTTGAAATTCTATCTGGAAACAAGGTATGATTTTGAAACATGTGAATAGAGTTATTGCATTTGATCAGAAGCCTTTTATGAAAAAGTACATTGATTTTAACACAAACATGAGAACCAAAGCTACAAGCGACTTTGAAAAAGGACTTTTATAAGCTGATGAACAACTCAGTTTTTGGAAAAAAGTATGGAAAATGTGCGAAATAGATGTGATATTAAGCTTGGAAATGAAGAATTTTCAATGAAACAAGCTAAGAAAACAAATTTCAAATGCTTTAACATCTCTGACGACAACTGTATAGCGAGTCACATGTACAAACAAAAGGTTAAATTTAACAAAACCGATTTACATAGGATTTTCAGTTCTCGACCTCTCAAAATTGCTAATGTACGAGTTTTATTACAACAAATTAAAGAAGTTTGATCCAGATTTGAATCTGTGTTACATGGATACAGACAGTTATTTTCTAGAATTAAAACGTGATCCTTACAAAATTATTAAAGAAAATTTGAATGACTTTGATACGAGCGATTATCCAAAAGATCACGAATGTTTCACTACTAAAAATAAGAAAATCATAGGAAAATTCAAAGACGAACTAAATAGCGAAGTTTTAGAAGAATTCTGTGGTTTAAGATCAAAGATGTACTCGTACAAATATCTAGACAAAAAATCCAGTTAGGTGTAAAGGAATTAAGAGAAGCGTTGTAAATAAAACAATAAATATCGAAAACTTGAAGAAATGTTTGTTCGAAGATAAAGAAGAATTTAGGGAGATGACTGTAATAAAAAGCTATAAACATGAATTGTATGCCATCACCATAAACAAACTGGCACTGAACGCTAAAGATGATAAGAGAATTGTCCTAGAAAATAAGATCGATACAGTACCTTATGGCTATAAAAATGAAGCAAAATCTGATATATTAGATGAGTTAAATAAACTTGGAAACTTTGACATGTAAATGGAAGATGATTTGATTCACTGCCACAAATGCAAGAAAAAAAAAAACGAAAAATATAGATTCTAAAATCGTTCAAACTCAAAACGGATTGTATAGAATTGCAGCAAAATGTTCAAAATGTAAGACAAATAAGAGTAAATTTATAAAGAATCCAAATGAAAAACAAGTAAAGAAAGAATCTAAGAATAAGGAAGAAATCGAGATTGAAGCTAGAGAAATTCATGCACCAGTACGAAAAAAGTTTAAAAAGAGAAAAATTATAACTTTAGGAATTGACGATTTATGGGCAGCAGATTTAGTTATAATGTCTAACTATTCGGATCAAAATGATGGATTCAAGTATATGTTAAAATGTTATTGATACTTTCTCAAAATATGCTTGGTCAAGAGCTATCAAAAGAAAAAACGGCAAGGATGTTTCAAAAGCCTTCGAAGATATAGTAAAAGATGCCATAAGGATCAATCACAAACCTCCTAACCTACTTCATACAGATAAGGGTTTAGAGTTTAAAAATAAAGAATTTAACGATGTTTTGAGAAAATACAACATTAAGATTTTATCATACTGAAAATGAAGAGAAATCAAGTATCGTAGAAAGATATAACAGAACTCAAAACGAAAGGATGAAAGTTATTTTTTGAGATTAATAAAAACTTTAAATGGATCGATATTCTTCAAAAAATCGTAAACAATTATAACGATACAGTTCACAGCACAATAAAAATGAAACCGAAAGACGTAGATAAAAGATGCAGAAAAGGAGTTATTAGAGACCGTTTTCAAGTATATTCCACCAGAAATTCACACAAAAAACTAAATTTAAAGTCAATGATCATGTAAGAATTGTTAGTAAAAAACAAACATTTTCAAACAAATATAAGAACAATTGGTCAAGAGAAATCTTTGTGATTTATCAAATTAATAACACAGATCCTGTAACTTATAGTATAAAAGATTTAAATAATGAAGAAATAAAACCGGAAAGTTTTATGAATATGAATTGAGAAAGTCAAAGCTTTAATTTTTTCTATATAAATGGAGGCTGAAAAGAAATGTATAAAGTGTCAAGAATTTAAAGATTTGACGAAGTTTTCTCAAGATAAGACTAGAAAAGATGGATTATACTATTATTGTAAGGATTGTCGTAGTAAATATAACAGAGAATTATACGATAAAATAGAAAAATTAACGTTAGAAGAGAAAAAATGTTGCGTTTGTAAAGAAATTAAGGATATTTTCCAAATTTTACGATTGGCATTATAGTAAAAAATAAAAAACATGCACATTGTAAAGATTGTGCTAAAAGAATTATTCAAAAAATTCAAAAGAAACCGACTCTTTGCGAGTGTGGACGAATCATTCAATGGTTACCTCATCTTCAAAAACATTTACAGACAAAAATATCATAATTCTAGAGTTTAATAAAATTTAGAAACATTTTCATCGTAAAGTCCAGATTCATTGATAAAAACAGTGTCAGGATGAAGATTGTTAAGGGGCCATTCGAATAGCCCCTTGTTTCTCGGGGTCTATGGGATAGACTCCTGTAATTTATACATACAAAAGTTGTTTTTATCATCATTATCGACATTATTTATGATAGCTTGCCTCGTGTTTTCATATTCTAAAATTTCTGCAACATCTTTTGCTTTGAACCAAATTTTGAAACGTTTCTGCAATCTTCATTTTAGATTTCAGTATTAAAGAATATATGCCCGGTTCATTAATGAAAATAGTGTTTTTTTGAAAGTTTGAAGGTAAGAACGATTCGTTCCCCCCTTCTGAATCTATGTTATCGTAGTTTTTTTATATATTTGTCTTTAACGTGATCTCTAATCGCTTTCATCGTATTTTTAAATTCCAATATTTCTGCAATATCTTTTGCTTTAAAACCAAAATTCATTATTTTCGTCAACAAATGTTAAAATTTCTTTATTATTGAATTTGAGTAGATTCACAACTGACTCCATTTAGATAGAAAAGAAATTTAACTAGTAAGTTTTATTTCGAGAATAAAGGCCAGATTCATTAACGAAAATAGTGTCAGGATGAAGATTTTGAAAGGGTCTATGGCATAGACTCTTGTAATTTATATATTTAAAGGCTATTTTCTCGTCATTATCAATATTATTTATGATAGCTTGTCTAGTATTTTCATATTGTAAAATTTCTGCAACATCTTTAGCCTTAAACCAGATCACATTGTTTTCGTCTACAATCGTTAAGATATTCGTGTTATCGAATGTAAGTTGATTATTTCTTAGATCTATGACTGACTCCATTTAGATAGAAAAAAAATTTAACAAGCAATTATTTTGAGTTTAAAGGTCGAAAATAGTGTCTGGATGTAATTTTTGTAAGAGTCGCGATTCGATACCCTTGAAAATGTATATCTTCTAGTCTTTTCTTGAAAGTTTAAAGGTAGTCTATTCAATAGACCCCCTTGATTCATGTCCGTTGCTTCAACAATCTTAAGTAAATTGTAGTTTTACTCTCATTTTTCAATAAATTACCTTCAGAGTCTTGAACAGTTAAGACGATTTTTTGAATTCTTTTCATATTTTTCTAATTGGAATATAGTCTATTTCATTCGGTTTTTCACTAATTTTTGATCCATAAGCAACATTTGGGAAAAATGTGTACAAAATTTCAGATTCTTTGTGTAAATGTTCGGTATGATTTTCAAAACTAGGTTCAACGAGATTACAATGTACTTCAATTACATCAAACGGTCTAAATTTTGGCGTTTTATTTCCTAAATATACCTGATTTGGCTCAATAGTTTCTTGAACAAACCCTAATAAATCTACAATAATTGCTGGAAAACATTATTCTTACTGGTGATTTTATTTGAATTTTATTAGAGAGATAATTTTTTTGCATTTCAAACTTGTTTTCGTCAAAGTTTAAAAGATTTATCTGATTGTTTGAATGTTTTCAGATAATTTTTAAGGGAATTTTTTATTTGATCGAAAGTATAATATCCTTTGTTTAAACCATAATATTTTGTTATGTTCTTCTCACTAAATCCTATACAATAAGGAGAACTTTCACTAATATTTATTACAAAATTGTCAGAATAAAAACCGCTTAAACCGATAAAATAATTTGATTCTTCCTCTAAGTGTATAGGATGTTCCAAGTTTAAAAAATAATTGAGAGCTTTCTGAAGTCAACTTGAACAGCTTCATTTTCGCTATTTAAATGGAGAAATTTTTAAAGCAAAAAGATCAGATAAAACTTCAAACGTTTGAAGAAAATAAGAAAGATCAACCAATCAGATTGTTAATTGTTGGTTCAAGTGGATGTGGAAAAACAACTTTATTATTGAATTTTATCTACAATAGGTTGATTCCTTATTCCAATTTGTATGTTTTTAGTAAATCTTTAGAACAAGACGCATACAAGAAATTACAACAAAGATTCAAAAATATTCAGAAAAACTTAAGCAAAAAAAAAATATCAAATTTTTATAACGCTTCTGAGGATATAGTTCCGTTAAGCGAATGTGAACCGAATTCTTTAATCGTTTTTGATGATTGTATTTTGGAAAATCAGGATGTTATTGAAGAATATTTCGTAATGTCTCGTCACAAAAACATATCTTGTATCTATCTTTCCCAATGCATTTGAAAGGTTGATAAACAGGTTATTAGAAATAATTTGAATATGTTGTGTGTTTTTAAGCAAGACGATCACTGTTCGAGAAATATTTACAACAATTATGTGGGATCTGATATGAGTTGTAACCACTTTAATGAGTTATGTGATAAAATTTGGAAAGAAGACTATGGATTTTTAACTATTAATCTAACTTTGAAGCCTAAAAATGGCAAATATTTGAATAAATTTTCTAATATAAATGCTGCTCAGTGGTCTGACAAATTTACTCGATAAAATATTTGTTACAATTATTTTTACATTATCTTTACTTTTTATTTACATTATGAAAACAACTGAAAAACGGTAAATCTGTTCACGTTTTCACGCTTCGTGTTCACGTTTTACGTTACACGTTCACGTTCTCGTTCTCGTTCACGTTCACGTTTCAAAATTTTCCTAAATAAATGGCGAACGTAACTTCAGAAGAAGCAAAAAAACTTGATCAAATAGAAAAGAAATTAATCAAAGAATTTAAAGAACAGATTCGAATTGATGAAAAAGAACAAGAATTTATTCAAAAAATTAATCAACCTGTAACTTCTGCAATAAAAAATGTTGAGGGCAAAAATTGAAAAATGTTTTAAGCGATAATCAAAATTTAATGAATTTGGTTCCAGTTGTACGACAGTTTGCCGATATTTCGATACCAGAATCTGAGTTTGAATTGCCAAAATTACCATCTTCAACACCATTTAGACCTCGAATCATTGAAGACTCTACCATAGTTGAACCAATAAGTCCTGGAACAACGGATATAATAATTGGTGAAATTGGTAAAAAAATTTCTTCCTAGAGCAAAGGATGATAAATTTGGTTTGTATTGGGACAGAAAAAAGAGAAGTTTTATGATTGGAAATTTACCCGTTAATTTTGAACATAATGATATCATTATTAATGAAAAAACATATGAAGGAACTCAAGGTTTATGGAGATTATTAACAGACTATGACGCTCCAAAAGATAATTTATATTCTGAAGAAGATTTGAAAAAGTATACTGAAATTTTATGGAAATCTGATTCAATTTACAAAAATAATGATCCATCAACTAAGAAACCAAAGTCAAGTAAAGGTAAAAAATATCTCAATTTGATTAAACCAATTTGGGAAAAACGAATCGAAAGATCAGGTGTAAGAAAATACAGTGATAATAAGATTGAGTACAGATATATCAACGATTTGACAAAACTCGATGGAATTATTAATTATATTTATGCTCAAGAGAAGGCTGGAAATAACAATTTTTTGAATGAAAAGAAAGCAATTAAAGATTTTATTTCGAACAAACTTGACGAAATGATTGAAAAACCTGATGGAATTAAATATTTAAAACGAATTTTGCCGGCAATAAGTTCATCTATGATTGAGGGTAGTGGACTTTTGAATGATTTTATCAACAATTTACCTTTTGAATTACACGTACCAACTTATCAGTATCTGGGGCCTGGCACAAAACTCGAAAAAAAGACTAAAAAGAGGAGATCCTGGTGTGAATAAATTAGATCAAGCTGCTATGGAACACGATATTTTTTATGCAAAACATAGAGACACAAATTCCAGACATATAGCAGATAAAGTTTTGCAAGATAAGGCAATGGATAGATTTTTATCAAAAGATGCTAGTTTAGGTGAAAGATTTGTTGCGCTTCCAACAGCTGGAGCAATGTTTTTGAAGAGAAAACTAGGAATGGGAATCGAAGAGAACTTGAAATTGTAACTATATAAATGGAGGTGAATGTAAATTTCAGCAAAAATCAGAAAGAAAAAATAAAATCCGCTTTTAAGAAGAAAATACCCGTTAGTATTCAATTTAAAATAGATCAACTAAAAAATGGCGAAGATAAGATATTTTTAACAAATAGACAATACAATAAACTCGAAAAACATAAGAAAAACAATAAAGGAACCAGAATAGAATTTTCTTATAATCAGTTGAAAGAACTTAAAAATGGTGGACTTTTGAAAGATTTATTAGATTTTGGAGAAAATATTCCAGTTGTTAAAAATGTTGTTCCTTATGTTCGTAAAGCTGCTCCAATCGTTAAAAAGGATGTGATTCCTATTGTTCGAAACATTTTAAATTGGTTAGATAAAGAGTTGGAAGATGTTACAGGATCTGGATTAGATGAAAAAACTTTGAATTACGTGAAATCAAACATTGAAAAAAAAATTTAAACCTTTAACATTCGGGGAATTGGAAGAAAATCTGCAAAAATATTAAACATTTTAGAGGAATCTTCATGAGAGATACATTACCTGAAAAAGTTAAGAAATTTGAATGTGGAATTGTGAATTTAGACTCGATTATGGGAAGTGGAACACATTGGATTTGTTATTATAAAAATGATAAGAATGCATGTTATTTTGATTCGTATGGAAGAATTGAGGACAAACCACCTATAGAATTGATTAAATATTTGAAAAAATCAAGCGTTTATTATAACGATTCTCAGATTCAAGACTATAAAGATCCCCCAATTTGTGGTCATTTATGTGTTTTTGTTTTGAATGAACTGAGTACTGGTAAAGATTTTTAAAGAAGTTGTTAACAAATTATTGCTTAATAAATATGGATTCACAAAATATTTTTGACGTATTTGGTACACAAATTATTCAAAATGTAGATAATAGTTTCAATTTTGATAGTTTGAGAAATGAGTTTGATAACAAGTTAGAAAATTTATTACAAACCCTTCCAGATTCAGATATGTTTGCTGTCGAGATTGAAGATTTTAAAGCAGAATATGATAACAAACTTGCAAATTTCATGAGTTCAAATGAAGTTGCTGATAAAAATAAAAACATTGGAAAAAGAAGTTGATGATGGTGTAAAAAAATTATTTACCAATTTAATGTCTCATATCGAAAAAGCTGATAAAATTACTGAAGCGATCAAAGTTGAAAAGAATTATGTTAGTTTGGCTAATAAAAAAAGAATTGTCGGTGTTCGACCTGGTATTGACAAACATGATGTTGTTGTTAAAGAACAAATTTTAAAACCTCTAAAATTATCAGAAAACATCGATATTGTTGATTTACATGATCCGAATGTTAAAAATGCCTTAGATTTTAAAGGAAAAAGAATTAGCAGTGTTAGTAAAGGAATTAATCCATTTGATGTTGTTGTAATGATTCAATTAGAAGATCCTATTAAAATGTTTAATGAACTAAAACAAAATTATGAGAATCATAAACAGCATGTTAAAGATTTTACAACAGAAGTCTATGACAAGTTAGAAGCCAGAAATAGAAGATCAGTAGACGATGTTGGTGAAATTAATGAAAAACTTACTAATTTTAAAGAGTCTTTTGATAAGTTTAGTTTAGATGCTACGAAAACTTTTGAGAATATTAGTCATAAATTTGTTGAATACAATGATTCTTATGCTGTCAAAATTTCAAAAATTAGAAGAAAAAATTAATAAGTTCGAGGAAGATCTTACTAAAATAGGTATTCTCGTAGGGTTTTATGCACGATAAATTTTCCCTAAATAAATGGCGCTCATATACTGTGTGAGATGTAAAGAAAAAACTGCAACAAATGATATAAAATACTATGCAAATATCAATGGAGTTAAAAGAATTTCTGGAAAAATGTGCTGAATGTAACGCTAAAAAGAGCCAATTTATAAAAACTTGAAATTTTTTCTTAATAAATAGAGATGGCGGGACAATACAGTGCTTTCGATCTTTTTATAATGCAACACGAAAGAGATTTGAAAAAAGAACATTGGGATGACATTTCTCAAAAATATGAATTATCCGAAGATATGATGAGATTATACGTAAACAAATTGAATTGGTATAACATTGCAAAATATCAAAATCTGTCCCCAGAGTTCATTCAAGAAAATATACATTATCAATTAAAAGATCATATGTCTGTTCTTTGTCTCTATCAACACTTGAGTATAAAATTTTTGGATGAAAATAAAGATACAGTTGATTGGAACAATATTATAGATAGCGGTTACTATCCTGTGCAAATTTTATTGAAATATGTGACCGAGATCGCAAAATTTAAGGAAGAGAATCCCGAATATGACGAAGTAGATCATTAAAAATGACTAAAATTTATATCTTTTCTTATAAAAACGTACATTAGATCGATGAAAAAATGATATCTTTCTTATACATGATGTTTAAATTTTCTCTTATTAAATGGCGGACTACAGAAAATATGCTAGTGATATTGAAAGGGCGGAGTTTAAAAATTTCTATCCAATTAGTAAACAACATTTGAATGAACCGAATAAAAGAACTGAGTTTAATATTGATTTTGGAGATAACTTTTGCTCGTCTAACTTCCAGTTTTATATTTCTGGAACTTTAACAAAACAAGATGGTCAAGCATATCTTGGAACTGATAATGTTAGATTAATCGATAATTTTATACCGTTTTTATTTTCTAAGATTGAAGTAAGAAAACACAATAAATTGATAGAAGAAGTCGAAAACTGTGGCCAATTAAGCACTATTAAAGGAACCATTTGTTATTCCAAAAGTGATGTATTTTCAAACAGTTTTGAATCAACTTTTAAATTTGGACAATTTGAAGCGGTCGGTGATTTAGCACATTTCGGCTTAGGATTCTTTGAAAATGTAAATTTTTCCAATCTATAAAGGTGGATTTTACATTAGTTTCATAAGAGCTGAAGACGATGATGTGATTCTGAAGACTGCAACTGGAAATGTTATGCCTGTTGATGGCAAAATTACAATTAACGAGTTTTTCATTAGAGTTCCGATGATTTATTACAAAACCACGAGTAAAATTCAGTTGATTGATGAAATTACAAAATCTCAAAACATTATGTTTAATTTTCTAGATTGGCAATGTATTGAGCAAAAAGGTATTTCCGGAACAACTTATTCGTTCGATATCACAAATATTTATAGAAATATCTTCAATCCTAAGTTTGTTATTATAGGTTTTCAAACAGATAGACAGAATAATCAAGAGAAAAATCCTTCAAAGTTTGATAGTTTGAATGTAAAAAATATCAGAGTAAAATTTAACGGTTCTTATTATCCAGATGAATTACAAAATTTAAACATTTCAGGAGGTCTTTTCAGAATCATGTATCAGATGTATCAAGATTTTAAGAAAGTTTACTACAAAAATATGGAAATGTATTATAATCCTAAAGAACTTTTAGCGAATAGACCTATTTATGTCATTGATACAACAAAGAGTTTGACAAATATTTCTGGTTCAAAGAACGATATAATTATCAATATGGATTTTCAAAATGCTGTTACAAACGCGATTTGTTATGTTGTTGTTGTTTCTGAGAAATTTTTAGCCTATGATGTGATTAAGAACGATATTAGAGAAATTCAGTAGTTAATGATGTTCATATTATTCTCTTTCATTCCTTCTAAAACTTCAAAAATATACTCTTTCGCTGATGAAAAATCACGATTTCTTCCGGAATAATCTTTGTAATCATAGACAAAATATTCTAAATAGTTAAATAATAAAATAAAATCATTTCTTTTTATCTCGGTAGTTGAAATATAAACATAAACATTTGCGCTGAAAAATTTATATCTCGGCAGAGTTAGTTCCATACCTTCCATTTATTCTTTTTGTAAAAATGGAAGAGTATAATGCCAACTGTTACAAGTGTTATAATAGAGGAGAAATTGTTGATAAAAGATTAGTTTGTAGAGATTGTAATTTAATTTTGTATGAAAGACCTAAACCTAAGAAATTTCGAAATAAACTAACACATTTGAATAATCTGCTTACAAAATTGCAATATGGAGGTAAAAAACAAACACAATTTGTTACAGAATTTAGAAAACAGAATAAAAATTTTTACTTATCTCTTGGAACCGTTGAAAAAATTATTTTCCTTTTCAAAGAATACATTAGGTTTGTAGGTTTAAAATACACGCGTTTATTATGAGAAGATTTTACCTATAATCTTTCACTATTTGGACATTGAATTTGACTACGATTTTAAACCTGAAATCTTTGATGATTTTATAGTACATTTGGAGAAAGTAAATGAAGAACCTCGTGAAAAGAATGCGGTTTTACTCACATTCTCCCCGACTTCTCGAGTGATTGTTAGCAAATTTCATTTTTTCCGTTTATAGATTTTTCATTAAGATTTCTGGATTTTTTCATTAAAACAGCTTAAGAAATTAGAAGCCTACAATGAACAGTAAAACAGCTATAGATTCGGTTATTTTACATTCGTGAGTTACAGATTTGTTTATGGTTCAATGGACAGTATTTTACATTGATTTTCTGACTGTCCCAAAAGTGTCCTAGAAACCCCATATTCATATCTACTGCTATATATATATATATTATAAACAAATGCAATTTTTAAGACTATTACATGGGTTTCGACCTACACTAATTTAAAATGTTTTCGCACGCCAACTGTATGTTTATTTTGTCATATGTTTATGTGCATTATGTGGGATGCAAAAAGTCAATACTGATTTTTGGAAGCCCTTGTATTAAGTACTGACGAGTTTGCTGTTGATTATAACGATACTAACCGTTGTAAATCAGAGCGTTTGTAATTTCGTGTTAAACGAAACAACCATTTGATAAGACTTTAAACTAAAACTAACGGTACTGAATCAGTTAACCGAAGGTACATTTACAACAGATGTATGGTATCATAATAATGACAGTTTTGTGATGGTCAGTACTTTCTTTATTTCACTTCTTCTTCTCCTCCTTATTTTCTTCATTGTGAAGGGTGTTATTAACCGAAGTATTATTAACATAATGAAAGACACGACATTCACCTACAGTGACCACGTGACTTCAAATTGTTTCCATTAAAACATAGACGTAGCAGACAACATAACAAACATTCTTAAGATAAGTGGTGGCGATTGAAAGACATCTCCGATACTACTTCTGAATAGTTGAAAGTTTAATATAAGTGTCAGTGAATTCGAATGACATTCTTCCAAAAGTATGGGATTGTTCATTGCTGAAATGTTCTTTACGTGTCAATAGTTGCTATAGAGACGTTTAAGGCCAATGGGTTGGACGGAGCTTTGATGTATACCCTGTCCTGCTTTCAGTGAACATCTCTGATGTACAATGAATGTCTGTGCAAGTTGTCATAGCATTTATTTAACTAATTTCTATGTGTAAACCTCTATGAGACGGAACCCTAAAATGGGAAATACACTAAGTGTATTTCCCATTTTACGACTTAACTTGGAGGTATATTAAATGTCTATTTCAAGTAACCTTTAACTAGTATTAAAATTGAAAACTTTAATTGTACAACACTACAATATACAACACTAATATACAACAACATGTATTCTCTTGAAAACTTGTGTTAATTATTTTGTGATTTCCAAATCTTCCTAATTCCCTTTTGATTAAAATAATAACCCCTGTAAAAGAATAACATTTATTGACAAAACATTTTCCATATGAAAATCGTAATTCGGCTATAAAATAGCTACTTATTTAATCCACCAAACTTTAATCAACAAAAAACACTCAAAAGACGCCGAAATGCGCGTGTTGGAGGTTTTTATATCAACCCCATCCCCTAACCAACTAACTCATCACCTACACCTTTTATTGGCTTCCGACTATCAGGGGCCATAATCACAAGGCTAGAGAAATTAATTGTCAAGTAAACAACCCCAATTGTAATCCCATTATCAAAGTCGACTTCAAGAAAACCTGATCTCTTACTGTACCAATCCTACATTCACGAACCGTTTCTTGAGAATTTACATTATTTACTTTACCTATATGTTGGCAAAACGACTTAAATTTCTAAGTGTTTTCGTACATATTTTCTCCCATATATATATTTAGTAATTAAATCTGGAAAATGCTACAGGAACCACGGAGTAAGTCTAAATAAATCCACAGGCTGTCCGACAAAGAGCGGATTAGCCTTTGATGTTCCATTGCTAAGAGGACGTACGTTATATATGTGTATTTCATGAAAATTGTTAAATCATTTAAAAATCATCGATTGATTTATGAGAAAGACGAACATTAGTTTAAACGCGCTCTATTGATTGTGTAGTAGCTCACCTTGTAACATCTAGGTAGTCTATACTTTTAATTTTTATAAACAACCATTAAAACTAGTTCTAAAATCATTTCTTTATAACTACATGCGTTTCTATTGAAGCCACATTTACTAATTTTGCTGAATATAATTTCCTGTTATTTGTATTGTTATGCATTCGAATGTAGAAGGAAATGTTTTTGAGCATTCAAAATATTGGAGGATAGTACCAAGGAAGAGCTTTGTAACTATAAACGTTCCTTTCAAAAGGTATTTCCGTTCCCTGTGTGTAATGCATCGTGGAATAGTGAACAAAGTTTAGGAATTAATGCATAACGTAGGTTATTTTGTCTTTGTTTCTTTTCTAAACACCCAATGTCAAAATTTCAAGCTGTTCAGTTAAATAGTTCACAAAATTTATTAAAACATTCGGAAAATTATCAAAAATGGAAGAATAATTTCAGGTTTGCCAAATATTTAAAATAAAAATACTGGAAAATTCTAAACTACAAATTTAATAATCATCTCTGTGATGGGATACGAGGCCCTGCTTTCACTGTCCTGGATAAAAATTGTTTCAAGAATTAGTTGCATAGCCATAAATTTTAATCAGCATTTTTAGATCATTTGTTATTTTAGTATCTTCTCCACAGTGTTTTCCTATGAATTTTAAAAGCGTCGATACCTAAATTCATGCAAAACCGCATCAAACTGAAAAAACTTTATAATTTTGGGATTTATATATACTTTATTAATGTGTTAAATATTTTCAATACGCAGATATGAAACAATTATTGATTACATAAAATTTTATTCTTAGGACATAACACCTGTTTATATGATACTGTTACGTTCAAATCGTAATATTAACATCGAACTTGATGTTCTGTATAACGGGAAATATGCAATGAAAAGCAATACTGCCGCTATAAAACGATTCGTATGTAATTGTGCACATACATTTATTTATTTAAACAGCCAAAGCTGTTACTACTCATCAAATACATTATGTGTATATTATGCAAGAAACAGCATATAATAATGCAAATAGAAAAAAATCTAATCTGACCAGAGAGAAAATATGTATTAAATTCTATAGCCTACTTTACCTTCACGATTCACGAAAGATTGATTCACAAAAAAGGACTTGCTCCACCACCGGGACTCAAACTTCAAGTGACCTGAGATCAAGTCCTGGTGAATGAAGTTTTATTTGTGTGAATCAATGTCTGTAGAAATAAAATTAGGCTATTGTATTTTATACTAATTTAATGAATACTTTCCATTGTTGTATCAATATATCAAGAGTATGTCTGCTTACAATATACATAGATATTACCTTTGTAGAAAACAAATACTAATTATATCTTTTATAGTGAAAATATATATTAAACTTAAACGAATTATCATAACCGACAGACCCGAGCCTAAATTAATTAAGCTGAAACTGTTTGCAACAAAGTATATGTTTACAACATTACTCTATTTAGCTTAATCTTCTATTATGAACATGGTCAGTACAAATAGAAATTGTACTGTAAATTATAGAAGTACAAAACTATTTAAAAATTATTATATATTATGATACAAATACATTAGTAATGATTACTATAACGTTCACTAGAAATACTTCATGAACTGTCTCATACACTGAGTGAGAAGGCAGAAATCTACTTTATTATTTACTATTTACTAGACTCGAATAGAACGTAGCTAGCAACTCATGTATGTATATTGGCTATTTTAGGATTTCATATTTAAATTGTAAAACAGAGATTTTACGATACAAAATAACGCAACGATAATTCTGCTCCATAAAACCATCAGACTGTAAGTAAACAGTTCAAGCTTAACATTCCACTGAGTTTTAAATATTTCTTTGTTACAGCAAACATTTCTATGTAATTGGAACGCACATAAATGAAGATTTAACTTGGTGAATTAATAAAACCATTGGTAGTACAAAATTAATTATCGAATTAGATCCCTGCTTGTACTAACAGGAAAGTATATTACAAGTTAGGATTTAAATGTTTTCTGCGAGCCTCCCATCTACGCGTATAACATCTAGACGGTTCTTTATTGTCACGGTCCAGCTCGAAGTATTGCAAAACAAATGCAATAATCGTTCTTGTTTGAGAGTTTTATGCATTCCTAGCACGCTTGTCAGCTAATCCTGGAATATTCGGAAATTCAAATTTACAAAACAAACTTATATATGCCTCATTAAAAGAAAAGTTAGAAATAGAATGCATAAACAATACCAACACTCACGGGAAAAATTATCTAGTTTAATCATTTACCACTAAAATTTAACATGATGTTAATCTGGCTAACACTTACTTGAACCTCATAACTTGTTGATTACTCATGTATTGAAAGCATATTAGCCACCCTGAGTCAGAATTCCGCTGCGGAAGTTCCTTCATACAAGTGACTGTACCGTTATAATACAAAACAAAAGTGCCCCTTTTGATAATCGTTATATGAAAACCATGTATCGACTAAACTACATTGAAGTATTAATTTTGCAATATTGTTATACATTTATGTTTATATTTATGGCGTACTCTCATAAACCCAACTTTATTTTTACAAACTTTAAACAGGTTTCATTTCTATTGTTTCGAGTTTATCCAATTTTCCCACGTTTAGTATCACCTAATTTTATATGTAACTAGCGGGCCCGGCGCGCTTTGCTGCGCATTTCAATAATTTTTTTGCAAAAGTTGCCCGCGGCTTCGCACGCAATTTCCCGTTGAAAAACAGTACACTATATTCACTTATTCTTTTTCTATCACATTCTAAACATTGCTGAGATAATTGATAGTCGTTCCATCGTGAGCCTCTTGGGCGTATTATGAAGGTATGTACCATATTCCTGCCTCTATCTAGCTGTTACCCACGGCTTCGCACGCAAATCTTAAGAACCGAAGTCCTTATATTACTTAGTAAATTTTTTTTTTTTTACTATAATAAATTTTAGATTAAATTAGTTATATCTCCGATGCCACGATTGAGCTTGCTTTGTTGTCTCGATCGAGAGAATATGTACACACGGAGTTTTGAGAACCATACTTCTGTCAAAAAAAAACAACTAAGGTTGATTTTATAACATTCTTTATATTTGTAGCCAACGTAAGATAGTAATTATGATATCTGCATTACTCTTCTGATCAAGCATGAGCATGGTTTATATTAAATAAATATTGCAGTTAAAGGTGAATTTTTACGTCAAATTTGAATTGTATTATCTGGATAGTAAAGTCTATGTTTAACAGTGATTGCAAAAACAGTTTTAAACAAAATTTGTCGTTTCTCTTAAGCTTACTCTATGCTTTAAAACTATAAGTGTAATATATGTTTACAAAGAACAGCTGATTAAAAATTTGAAAAGACGTTAACATATGTTTGCTGCAATGCATTTCTTATGGGTATTTCTGTAACCAGTAGTGCGGAATCCTGAATCGGGAAAGGGATGGGCATAGCTTATAAACCTTCTCCGTGGAAAAATACATATACGTACAAATTTTCATCATGATCGGTCCAATAGTTCACGATTCCATAAAGGACAAACATACAAACATTCATTTTTATATATATAGACTAGCGGGCCCGGCGCGCTTTGCTGCGCATTTCAATAATTTTTTGCAAAAGTTGCCCGCGGCTTCGCACGCAATTTTCCCGTTGAAAACAGTACACTATATTCACTTATTCTTTTTCTATCACATTCTAAACATTGCTGAGATAATTGATAGTCGTTCCATCGTGAGCCTCTTGGGCGTATTATGAAGGTATGTACCATATTTCCTGCCTCTATCTAGCTGTTACCCACGGCTTCGCACGCAAATCTTAAGAACCGAAGTCCTTATATTACTTAGTAAATTTTTTTTTACTATAATAAATTTTAGATTAAATTAGTTATATCTCCGATGCCACGATTGAGCCTGCTTTGTTGTCTCGATCGAGAGAATATGTACACACGGAGTTTTTGAGAACCATACTTCTGTCAAAAAAAACAACTAAGGTTGATTTTATAACATTCTTTATATTTGTAGCCAACGTAAGATAGTAATTATGATATCTGCATTGCTCTTCTGATCAAGCATGAGCATGGTTTATATTAAATAAATATTGCAGTTAAAGGTGAATTTTTACGTCAAATTTGAATTGTATTATCTGGATAGTAAAGTCTATGTTTAACAGTGATTGCAAAAACAGTTTAAACAAAATTTGTCGTTTCTCTTAAGCTTACTCTATGCTTTAAAACTATAAGTGTAATATATGTTTACAAAGAACAGCTGATTAAAAAATTTGAAAAGACGTTAACATATGTTTGCTGCAATGCATTTCTTATGGGTATTTCTGTAACCAGTGGGGCGGAATCCTGAATCGGGAAAGGGATGGGCATAGCTTATAAACCTTCTCCGTGGAAAAATACATATACGTACAAATTTTTCATCATGATCGGTCCAATAGTTCACGATTCCATAAAGGACAAACATACAAACATTCATTTTTATATATATAGATTTGAAAATATTGTATCTGAAATTTCGAAAATTAGTTAATAGGTGAGTCATTAAGGGAACAGGTACCGGAGGCTGAGAGTGCCATGAAGTGGCCCAGGCCAGACCCAAGTACCGAGGGTAAAAGATACAGGTTACATTATACACACTATAACGTAGTATTACACGTAGCAGCATGTAGCACTACAATATGATGTGCTCGTGGGCTGGGGACCCTGCTATGTGAGGAGAGCGCTGTTACTAACTCCCCTACCTTGAATTGGTTCCAAGTGAATACATCTAAACAAATCTCGAAGTGCGAACTCTGTGCCCTGTAAGCATTGTTATTTGTAAACTATATACTGGACGCTGTTTTTTCTCCTAGACAAAATAAATGTAAGTGGGTAAAAAATTACTTTCTAAATTAGATACTTTGTTTATACAATCATGGGAACATGGCGCAAGCGCAGTACTTAATGCTGCTGCCCGCATGCTGCCAGGGTTATTTCACGCAACACGCAACAACATGCCCGTGTGCTCGTGAACATGTTAGCTAACTATCAAAACAATCAGTTAATCAGCATACTGTTAGCAGCTTGCACACAAAATTAGTAATGTATTACAATATCAACAGTATTGAATCGCTCAATTAGCTTCGATCAGCAGACTTCTAAATAACTTAGTTGTCTGCAGCAGCCTTGAGACTCAATCATGCATTAATTCAGAAAAACGAGTATATTTAGAAATAGAGCCGTGAATCTCATAGTCATAGATGACAAGTTGTTTTCACTGAATGTAAATAAGTTAAAATCTATATTTTAAATCTTGTTCTCGATGCTAGGGCTTGTAATTTCCAGTTTTAGTGCAACAAACTCCAGGGAAGGGAACGCCTAGCTCAGACGGGTGTATACCATTCCTGGACTAAGACTTTAGCCGTAGAACACGCGTAGTCAATTATGGTATTATCAGACCAGTACTACGAAACTTATGGTAGTCGTTTGATCCGTAACTTTCATACTACAGCTCCATGTCATTTGGTTCTATTGTAATGAAATCGGGTCAAATCTTTATATTTGATCTTGAGGGCAATATATCTAGTATTGAAAAACAACAGTTGTTGTCGAGAGTGTTGTTAACACTCTGAGATTAAATATTATTCGATTTTAAACTAATATGACGAATGGGGGCTAATTAAAATGCCTATGTTCTGTGCATGTATCTTATGCATTGAACCGAGTGTTGGTATTAAACGCGTTTGTAGATGCGGAGGTCTTTTAAAAATCATAACGGTTTGTACCTAAAAATGATTTTCCTCGGTATAGTTTAAAACAATGAAACGTACTAGCAGCGCTCAATGTATTGCTAAATGTAGTGGGTGTGGAGGGGAAAGATAGGGGATTCTCTTATCTGTGACAGTGCTCAGAGATCTCAACTATGTACGACATCAAGAATAGAATTGGCACATGAAAGGTGTATATGCACTTTAGTAAATGTAACAAAATTATCAGGACCAGTATAAATAAACAACTCTATAAATGTAAACCAATTGAATTAACAATATAAATAAATAATAAACATAATATGGTCGTGTTGTCACAATACCATGTTTAAACATAACGGTTCAATACATTTTACTGGCTCTTTGAATTCTAATCATACAACTTTAGAGAGATGTAAAAGATTGCTGCTTTAAAGACCAGTAGCCCGGAAGAATTTACGAAATAAGAATAGGCATATGTCCTATCCATAATGTCCATGTAAAATTTCAGAACCTGTATCTATCGGTTGAGTAGTTTACGCGTGAAAACAGAACAAACTAAGGAAGGCACTTTCGTATTTATAATATTATTAGGACTTTATTTATCCTATTATAGGGCGGGCTGGTCTGGTCGGCTGATCCAGGATAGTGCAACAATGCGATGACGACCACTCCCCCTTCCATTACCCTCTTCAACACCACCACTGTCCACAGCTGATTTATTATCTCGCTCTGTATCTCCTATAAACATCTCAAGTTATGGGTCAACCTACAATCATTAATGGGTCATATTTGTATATTTCCAGAATAAATTTTATTTAAGAAATCAGAGAAATGTTTAAAAACAATGAAAACTTTAATATAATTGGTGTTTTAGTATCTTGGTTTTAAATCAGAAAACATGTAATTATGTTTGTATCTACAATTCATGTACATAATGTACAAAATTGACATATTTGTTATATATTTATCTTGTATCTGGGTATGATTATTAATTATTGCCTAAATATAAATATTAACTTCCTAAGACTATATTTTCACGGGGAGTAATGTGAATAGTAATTTACTTATTGTGCATCAAAAATAACTATGAATTCAATAATAAAAAAAACATTTTCCAAACCCAACCAGATATTTATGATTTCATCCCCTTAATTTTGCCAGAGTTGATAATGCATAGTCATTGATATATCCCGACTTGTATGTTTCGTAAAGGCTTCTAATGTTTTGTCTCATATCGGAGCGTCTTCAGGAATCTTATGTTTGTGTCTTGTCGGAGGAGATAATGTGTTTAAAACACATAAAAAAACTAATATAAAATTCAATTTTCAGGAATATAATACAGAGTTTTGTTTAAATTAATTCGATATTGTTCTTTAGTAAAGAGTAAAATAATTATTACTTCCATCTCGTTACAGGAGCAATTATTGTTAATATTAGCAAACACTTGTTAGCAGGCACTGTGTTTATATTGTACAGGCTTAATGTATTCCAAAAACAGGCACAGCCGATATGTGTAATAATTGCTGTTTACGTTATAGCTGTTCTTTTAGTTCACCATGAGGTCAATGTTACTTTAACCTGTTAGAAATGAATCTTAAAACTGTATGTATAAACGTTGTAATGCTATATTACTTCTACAACTTACCATCAGCTATTAGTGACACTCAATCTTTTATTTTCATATAATTCCGTCAATATTAGTTTTAAAAGGACGCATATTGTATAGGATTTGTCTCATACTATGGCTATGACTTATTTGTGTTATTTCATTTTCATGAGTTATTCAGAATACTTATGTAAAGTAAAATATGAATATTCTAAAATGACATTCAGATAAAACAATTCAAACCCCTAATGCCTTATTTTTTTTATATTTAGGGCCTAGATTATGACCTTCTTGAATATGACCTCTCAAGATAGATACGATGAAATAAATTAATTGCCGGAATTAATTTTTCGAGCCAGTCGGTCTAAAAAACTGCACTTTTTATAAGTACAGTTTCACCATTTAAATTTGAAAATGGTATCCTAAAATGTGCATTACGCTGCTTGTGACACCAAAGAACTTAAAACTCTTAAAACCGATTAATGTTTCTAAATATTTATATTAAAAGCAAACTATGAACACGAACATTAGTGGTACTTTTAGGACTGGCCTACGTTCTTTGTTGGTCAGGATGGCTGTTTACTTTGCCCTTCTCTCCTGTTATGTTTATCTACCCTCTACAGGTCGCAACCAATGAAGATTGTCTTTCGAAACTTGAGAATATATTTATTAAAATTAAGTATACGACTGCAATAAATTCATAAAGTTACTAAAAATAACGAGATTTTGGAGCTTCAAAAGGCTGCTTCGTTACGGAATCCTACCACGAAATACTTATCTTTTGTATAAAGTCACAGTGATGACTGTAACGACTCAGCTCCCTGCACATTAACCTATGCAGACACAAAGCAGCTTTTCTTTAAGGCGTCATTAAAATAACTTGACGGCTCAGGGTCGTCATTAGCGGCTCGGATCATTACAGGGACAATATAATAGTTTCCGTTCTACAGACTTGGGCTCCACTTGCAGAGTGGGAAGTCAGCACCAAAGTTATTTTAAGATGAGGAAAACCTAGATACAATAAATAACTTGCCTCTCCGCTCACAAGCGCTGACGTGACGAGTGCGTTCCAAAAAAATATATAAACTATTTGACATTCAAGTTTTCATGGAATTTGGAAAAGAAGCCGCAACTAGGAAGAATACAATTGCGGTGATTCAATTTATCTCATGCGTGATGTGACCATTCAATATTTTTTTTAATTGGACGTAGTTGTGCGTTGTCCAAGGCGCATTAACCATTCATTCTAAACCAAGTATTTTTAATACGTCCAGTAATTGTGTTATAAAATTTATGAGTATATTCAGAAAAGGCAGGAGTACAAACATATCACGTAACATGCTTCGCTTAAGTTGCATGCACAATTTCCAGTCAAAACTCACTTCATTCCGGAGATGTTCTTGGGGGGCCCGGAAAACGGACAGGTGGACAATTACACATAAAAGTAACTTTACCAACCCCAGGCAGGCAGAAGAAAAAATTGTGCCAGCCTATTGAGAGATAAATAGGTTTCAATGACACTCAGTCTAATCCCATTATTGTACATGTATTCTCATCGAACTTACTATTGTCTGTTTAGAAACGAAGTTCTTCACAAAATTAAAGTCTACAGATGAAAACTTTCACTATGCTTTGCTCAGGCTACATATGTTACGATGACACATATTAAAATGACAATATAATAGTACAATTCTAAGTTGTTTTAGGAATCAGTTTTAATTCTGCATATTCTGGTTATGATACTGGTTATCTACAAAATCACTTTAAACATGTTCGCTATGCTGCTACACTATCATCGAACTCGGTATTTCTTACATAAAAATGTAGCCTCATGCAAACAGATATATCTTTTTTAAACATATAGTGTAAACAGACATATATAAATGGAATTTACAACTCCTCGAGTGAGAGGCTTCGCTCACGCTCAACCAAGTAATATTAATAATTGCGCCATTAGTTTCTCAGAACATTTGTTGCTGTTAACGCACCCTATCACACGGAAAGTAGCTTCATTCATAAAATTACGTTACATAACAGTTTTGTTTACACCGACTTTATTTGATATTTCAACAGCGAAATTGGAACATTTTTACATAATTATCAGGTTTACATTTATGTGTACATTTATTAGTGGTCGGGAGGTTTCTGGTCAAAATAAAAGTTCAACATGTAATACAGTAGACAGCAGTCCTTTATGTACAATTTATAACACCTTAATAGAGTTTGAGCATTTATAATATTACATTTACCAATATGGCATTATAACATACAATAATAATGCATTTTTATTATTTGATAAGCATCCAAGTTCCAAATAATACACTAACTTCAGGAATATCAGTCTCAATTGATCTTTTGGCATGAAATCGCAATATCGAAGTAGCAAAGTTCAAGGTAATCCACTTTTATTGGTGTACAAGAAAGATGTGCAGAGTTCCAGGTACACTTTGTCTTAGTTTTCAAATTACACCAACACTCCAACTTCTCCAATAGCCTTCCTATCCTCAGAAATTAATATTGTACTCAAGGTGGTCATTTGTGTCAAACGTTTGCCGTCAAACAATGGCTTCCTTGCTTCTACCAGACAAATTTTGAATACTAACTGGAATAAATATCAATATTTCACCAAGCATAAAAACACGTTTATTTGAAAGTTCGTTTATGTCTTTATAGCATTGCAGTACGTATAGAGATTTTGGAATAACAGATTTGGAATAACAATCGCACTTAAATGAAGTAATGTTATCATCTTATCTCCAGGCTAATTATTTATATCAAACAACTTGGCTTCGAATCAGGTTTTATGTAACTTGTATTGATTACAGCGACAAATCATTACCAAAGTTCCTGCAGTAGACGAGAATGTGGATAAAGGATTGCCCTGTTTCATTGCATATTTCGGGTTGAGTAGGTCATAAGCTGGGAGTACGAATATTGGACAGAAGGAACTGCTTCCCCAGTTATTGCCAAAACGTGTATTCAATCTATCATTAACATGCGGCTGAGCTGGAATTATCCGACTATGTTTTATCCTATAAAACACATTAACCCTTAAATATTTCTATTCTGTCTTTAGACCTTAGTATTTTGTAAGGTGTTTTAAAGTGTGTTCTTAAAAATACATCTAAATGGGTTTTATGTTATGTGTGTGTTTTAATTACTGAATATGTTTATACAAATTTTAACTACTTTTTGAATTTATATTGTTTGAACCAGGAGACACTTCAGCATGTTTCCCACACTACTAATCCTCACAAAAATGTTTATAGAGCACCGTTGGAAATCCTTTTGTTGTAATTGGAAATGTTAAAAACAATTTCTTGTGTTTGCAATCTGGTATTCTGGACTATCTAACTCAACGGTTATACTGGAACTATGGACTTGACAGTATTCAATAAACTATTCTTTAAGCATGCGGGTACAAAACAAATTAAAACTCAAATAGTGCAACAGTATGAGAAAACTTCTTTTAATTTTACAAATGAGACACTGTCAGAGACTTATGGACAGGTTAGGTTGAAAACGTTCGTAGCTTTGTTGAGGTTGTCATGTAATAATTATGTACGAAATAAAAAATAAATCTGTTTTTATAGAGAATGTTTATGCTTATTTCGATCATACCAATGATAACTGTACCAAAATCTATGAATAACTGTAGAAAAAATAATACAACTGTCTAGTTTCTGAGGTAAATATCTTCACAGATGTAAACTTAAAAATCATTTAACACGCGCGCGTAAACAATAAGGGGGAAACAAGACTAAGAATACTGAACAAGTTTATTTCTAGATAAGCAATGTCGTGTTTGATAATGGACGTGTCCACTCATGTGATTTTATTAAGTGTACTTGAAGCCTATCTCTAAATCACTCTAGTGTCAGGTTTAATTAGGCTATTTTTTGCCACTTGTGAAGAACAAACTAAAAAGAGAAATCTAAACAATCAAACAAAATAAAGGTTTTGAATAAACCATATGTGGTGACACAATAACGGTTTTAAGAATTTCATCTAAAATTAACCATTAAAAAGTTCTACTAACCCACATTTCTGATTTTCCGCTTTTGTGCACATCACTCCTTGTGACCAAGCCGTGACTCTCTGCGGTTATTTTACAATATATCAGGTTTTTATAAATGAAAAGTGAACAAATTTACAGTATATTAGTTGATTTTTAACTAAGGTTTACAGTGGGCTTTGATATTTTTTGAAAAATTGAGTGAAAAAATGCCGAACTAAGTTGATCTTATACCTACCCCCCCCGAAATTTTCAAGGATACGCTACTCAAAGTCAAAGTCAAGTCTTTTATTGCCGTTGATAATAATACAATTATGTGGCAAAGGTCATACCGAATAAATCTAAAATTTTTACATTCGTTCACAATACCACATTCAGACATACAATCGTTACATTCATCCATACCACTTACTCGCCAATTCTCTCCACAGCCAACGCCAGTGTCCAGTCTTCTAGATTGGAGGTCTCTCAACTATAATTCAAAAACTCGTCGACGCTATAGAATGCTTTAGATGCTAAAAAGCGCTTCAGACGAGTTTTTAACGCCTTGGGCGTTTGTACGTTTTTCATGGAATCAGGCAAACTGTTGATGAAACGGACACCTGCCTGCGAGGGCAGGTGTTCATAAACCACCGTTCTGTGTCGCCCAGTACGGTAGTTGTCTCTGCCTCTCGTTTCATATTCATGCACGTCACGGCCCCTAGTCAGGGCACATTTTGACTTACAGAATAAAACTGCCTCCAAGATATAGAGACATGGCAGAGTCAACAGCTGCAATTTTTTGAAAGCAGGTGTTTACTCAATTACTTGAGTACCGCAGGTGTACTCAGGACTAAGATGCTCTTGCTGAAGCGACTACAGTCTTTCACTTTAGACTCTACAATTGCGTTCTATTGAAAGTTAGACAATATTTCTCTGCTGTTAGTTTCTTTCATATTAGTATTTTATGTGAAATATCCGTTGTAATCATTATGTGTATGCTGTAGGTATAAGGAGTATTTTATAAGTTTCAGGTTCCAAGCGTATAGCAAGGGGCAGTGGGGCAGAACCCTGAAATCGGAAAACGGTTTCTAGGACATATTCTAATTTATTCCTACCTCACGTAACTTTATTCTATTAACACTGTTCATAACACAATGTCTTATTTTATTGTGTGTCTACTAAAGCATGGTTAGATTTAAGAACAGGTACCCTTTGTTACCCGTTTGTATTTTTCTATTGGTAAATAGATTATTCCGACTTTTTTACTTTCAGTCCACACTATTAATCGCTTTAGAATTACTAATTTTTATCCATCTTGTCATCTTATATACTTATGTTTAAGTATTACGTTTTATTAATTTAAGGTGAAATTAAAAAACTCGAGTGTTCTGTTGCATGCAACTAACTTTCATTTGAAGAAGAAATCAAAAATCTGTTTCTTTTTTTCAGGATTCACATGAAATAAAAATTAGTTACTTTTAAAGTGTCAGATAATAAACTAAATCCTATTATGAAAACAACACCTATATGTGTATGTATGTTTTTTAATATAGCAACATTTATTGAAATGTATAATGCGTAAGATTTCCAAAAACAAGATTATACCCCTGTTAAGATTTTATATGCTTATCATACTTTGGAAATATGAGATTTTTATATATCGTTGAAGATTAATACATCTGTAAAAATCGTGAGATCGTTTCAGTTAGATATTTTTTCATCGTTTTAATTAAATCTTCTATTAGATCGGTCGTATTCTAGAACTAAGTGAAAACTATTCTAAATACTTTAAATATTTACAGCAATAAATGTAACCCTCAGGAAATATATTTTCTATATTTTCAAAAACATGTTCGCTTGAAAAAACAATACTATAAGGCGATTTATGGAACACTGTGAGTTAAAAAAACTCCATCTCGTCTGTACCGGAAAGTATTGAAAAAATATGCAAGCTATTTACTCGTATAAAATTATTTTATGATACAAAAGAGAGGAAAGTTTAGTATGTGTTTATTATAGTGTTCCTTCCTAACTCGACGCGTTACTGAAATTTTCATTTTTAGAGGGAAACAGTTTTAGAGGGAAACCAGAGCGACTGAAGCCGACGGGCGACGCACGCTAATGAAGAAAATGATTTATGCATAAGCGAGAGCCCTAAATACATCACATTCACCAAGTTAATAATAAGACTGCTTTTGTGCGTAGATTGTACATTAGAACTTCATAAACACGTTTCTGTTCAGGTAATTGGGAAAGTAGCGAGTATTTAAGGAATAAATGTAATTCAATAAGTAAATGTTGTGAAACAATAATAAAGTAATAAATATTATAAAATATAAAGATCATTAAAAATGTAATATAAAAAAAGATTATAGCGTTTTCTTTCACTATAAAGAATTTTACTATGTATCGTACAAATCAATTCTACAGTCCTCGAAGAAATGTCTACTACATCTACTTATTTACTCAGCCTACAACACCCCAGTAGCAAATGTCTTGTAACAAAGACATTATCGAGAACCATTACCTGGTTGTTTATGGGATTCATCAATTTCCTCATACTTTACTACCACGGTAGCAAATGGCTTTGAACAAATACGTTATCGAAATCCAGTACCTGGTTGTATTATCAGATTCCTCATTTTCTTCATCTTTTACTACCTCAGTAGCAAATGGCTTTGAACAAATACGTTATCGAAAACCAGTACTTGGTTGTATTATCGGATTCCTCATTTTCCTCATCATTTACTACCTCAGTAGCAAATGGCTTTGAACAAATATGTTATCGAAAACCAGTACCTGGTTGTATTATCAGATTCCTCATTTTCCTCATCCTTTACTACCTCGGTAGCAAATGGCTTTGAACAAATATGTTATCGAAAACCAGTACCTGGTTGTATTATCAGATTCCTCATTTTCCTCATCCTTTACTACCTCGGTAGCAAATGGCTTTGAACAAATATGTTATCGAAAACCAGCACCTGGTTGTATTATCAGATTCCTCATTTTCCTCATCCTTTACTACCTCGGTAGTAAATGGCTTCTAACAAAAACACTATCTAGAACCAATATCTGGTTGTATTATGAGATCTCTTACTTTGTCTCAGTGTACCCCCTACCTCATTGCAGTATGTAGAATTAATAAAAGTACAATCACATTTCATATATTACGACTACTCACTTCTATTTCCATAAAAGCAGTTCTATATGGCCTTGTAAAAAGCCATATTGTATGAGAGTTGAATATAAATTATTTATGCAACATAAAATCTACCAAACAGAAATCTAGCAATAACATTCCCAAAAACATTAAACACCCTTTAATTAAAACTGCTAACAGCTCTTTAATCATGTCCAGACCAAAAATACAACTTTCTTCACCAGTGCTTTTCAGGTAGAACACGAGGAAAGAAATTCTCGAGAGGAATTCTAGTGACGTCACCGTTATTGGAGGAATGTATTGGTATTTGGTGCCTCCAGCATACCTGGACTAAAACAATGTACCCCGCATAGCTCATGTTACGTATATTGGTAACCTATAATGTATGTTGGACGCATGCAATATTACATCGCAAATATATCCCGTACATATTATATTGCTAAATAATTCTCAATGCATATTTGAACTTGTGAAATGTGAATATTAAAAACCATAAACAATTGTATCATAAATATATTATTCTCAAAAAATATATTATTTTAATTCAGATAACTAAATTAGAAATTAATAACATATTATTTTTCTAAATGTAACTAATACTATTTTTATGTACATAATATGGCCATGTGTGTAAATTACGAGAATATATTTTTTAAGGATAACATATTCATTCTACAATTGTTTACAGTAAAAAAAATTTTTCTTATATATATATATAAAATCTTCAAAAATACAAAACGGAATATTCATGGAAGCTTGTACACAAATGTAACTTACTTCTTAGGTGCTTCCTTAGAATCGGTTTTGAAAAACTCGCAGTCTTTATATAATTTACCTTCAATAAACATTGAACCACAAAAAAAGTACTTGCTCCGCCGAGACTCGAACCCGGATCTCTACTTGCCGGGCGAATGTGCTACCATTACACCACAGAGCCCTTACTTTTTACGATTGCATTATTTTGCATTCGGTTTTTTCTTTCACACACACACACATATGACTTACTTACTTCTATAAAAAAAGTAAGTCACCTATGAATTAAGTCATATTTGTGTACAAGGTTCCATGAAAAATTATGTTTAGTGTTTTTGAAGATTTCTTAATGAGTCATTTGAGAATCGCCTTTGATATAGGGGAGAGTTGCCTTGATTGGACCAGTTTTCACTATTTTTGCTTATAACATAAAAACATGATTATAATGGCTTACCAATTCGTAGTATCAAACAGCTACTTTGGTTGTAATTGTAATAACATCGTCCAAAAATCATATATTAGTACATAGTTTTTATGTACAATTAATTTAAAACAAAGTGTCAATCAGTCCATTCAAGGAAACTAGTTGCCTAGAATGGACCTATGGTTGCCTTCATTGGACCAGTGTCAAATTTAATGAAATAGACATGTATTATTTTGTAATATTGTATTTTGTTGTTATAAGTACATTGAAACTAAATAGGTATATAACAAAAATTACATTTGAAAGTAGAAAACGCTAAATAATTATTCTAAAAAAACACTTGAAAGAATTATGAAAATTATTTACAATTGATACAGTAAAATATCTTCTTATTTGCGCTTACACCAGCACAAACTGTATGGTACCAATTACGACAATCCATGCATTGTATAATGTCCTCCTCCGTCTCCATTTCACATATCTCACATAACCAACTTTGATCTGTTATAATGTTTTGTTCTGTGACATAAATTTTCCCCTTGGTGTCTTTAAATAACGCCTTCTTAGTTTGTTGTTCCTTTTTAGGAAGTTTATTTTTATTTTTTGAGGCTTCAAGCTCAGATTTATAAGGGCTGCTTGTAAGAAACTGTCTTTTTGGGCCCCTGTATCCCTTGTTCTCTTGCGGGTGGGTAGAAAATTTGGTGCTGGTAAAGGGGAAATTTCTATAAGAGCCTTTGTGAAGTTATCTTTAGATGTATCCGGGCTCTTGGCTGAAGGAGTAAACACTAGTCACATTTTCATCAGCCCTACAGGATGAAGAACTCCTAGAATGTCCAGGTGCAGTCGGTGTCGCTTCATGGGTTACCAAGGCATCAGCAGGTGCAAAATCTGAATCCTTAAATACATGCCTATTCACAGGCCATATCCCAGAGTGTTGAAATGCACTCACCGCATTTCCTACTGTAGCAGCCCGACCATATGCCTCTTTTAATAATTGTGGAATTTGGGTCTGTTGGATTTTTTCACCCTTATACTGACGAAGAAAAGATTCCTGACCTTGGATAAAATATGTCTGCATTGGTCCAAATATCGCTACATTTAACGGTTGTAGGCGATGTGTAGTGTGCCCTGGTAGTTGAAGCAAAATGATACCATGTTCACGGGCAAATTCAACAGCTTCAAGATTTTTACTGTGGGTGGTGTGGCCGTCAAGTAAAAGAAGTACTTTTTTGTTTTTACTGACATTTATGTGACTTATAAAATGTCGTAGCCACTCCAAAAACAATTCTGAGTTTATGTAACCAGTATCTGAAATAGTTACCAAACTACCAGAAGGGCTCCAACCTTCAAATCGTCATTCCACCATTTGCGCTTGAAAAATGATCATCGGAGGCACGTAGACTCCTGCGGCGTTTAACACACACAACCATTGTTGTGTTTTACACCACGTTCACCACTGGTTATTGTGCCAACTTGCACGCTTCACCCTTCAAGCCAACTATCTTCCTGCGGACGCTTCTGAACTGTTGAGAAACCAGATTCATCGACATTAAAAATTGAATCTGGCTCAAACTTCTCGTCATCCATAACCTTTTCAAAAATGTCAAAGAAATGGTTGACATTTTCTCTATTAAATCCTTTTGCACGAGCTATCGATGTATTTTCCGGTTTACGTAAAGACAGACGGGGGTTGCGTTCCATAAAGTTATAGAACCATTTTTTTGCCAGCCATTTTTTATCCTTATTAAAGGTATGAGGAAGGGAATGTTTTTCAGCTACATCATACGCAAGTTTTCGCAATGTCAGTTATCGTCAAACCAAAGAAGGATTCCTCAAATTTTAATATGTGGTTAGACAAAATTGTTTCCATTTCTTCTGAGAAAACCGCCAACTTCCCTAAAGATTTTCTCTCATTTATGAAGTAATTTTTTTGATCAGCATGTCGTTTTTAAGGTTTGCTTTTAGGAATACCATAAACTCTGCTGCATTCATTTAATCCATAGTCCCCGTTTTTATAGGCCGCAATAGCTTGCTGAAGGTTCTCTTCAGACCACTGCCCGTACTTTCTTTTCTCCATGTTCAATATCTGTAATAAATAAAAACTTTAAAAGTTGTGTATTTATGCCGAAAGGACGTCAAAAATACATGTAATAAGCAAAATTAATAAGGTATCCTAGGATGGACCGGTCCATTGAAGACAACTCCGTGAGGTCCAATCAAAACAACTACTTTACCAAATTACTGAAGATTCGCGTAATTTTCCTAAACTGTCTGCTAAATTTCACCTAGCTATTATATTAATTTAAAGCTAAATAGATACACTTTCCATATGATACTATCATATTTGGAGTTACTTACGTTAAGAATGTAGTAGATCCTTCTGAATGAAACGCTGAAATTAAAACCATAAACAGCAAAAATACACAAAACAAAACCACTCACTGACAGACGCTTATACAGTAATGGCGATAGCTGCGCCGAAGTAGAAACGTTCTGGAACTATGACTGTTGCTAACTAAACAAACCTAAATTTCCCAATATTTCAAAATATATCGGTGGGTCCATTGAAGGCGCCGGTCCAATCAAGGCAACTCTCCCCTATATTATATATATATATATATATATATATATATATATATATATATATGAGCAAGATTATTATTTTAAAGAAAGAAACTGGTTACATTTTATTCAGCAGTATTTGGTTCAAAAGAAAGGTTAATTATTAAATTCATATTATCACTGAAATAACAGAGAAGCAGAAGATAGACATTGGGTGAGAAAATTCCTTTTAAATTTAACAGTGATCCATTGGAAGAACATAAAAACCCAGGAAAATTCGATTTGGCTAACAATTCAAAATTAATATAATTAAAATTTAACAAAATTATTTTTCAAAATTACAACGTCTTTTTATTAAAAACAATACCTAATATTTCTATTTCATTAAGCCTGCACGACCACCCTGCCCTAAAATTTAAGAACTGTATTAAACAAAAATTACCATTATTGTATCCTCTATCTTGTTTCAAAATTCAAACCTGTATGTCAATTTATCATCATTAAAGTTCACATTTTGTATCATACTGAGTTATTTATTATTTCTAGCTATAATCATCAGAATACAAATTAAGTTTAACCATTTATTTAAAGTGTATACACGGATTATTTTAACGTTGAAGGTTAATTACTAATGTTGAGAAGTTGCATTGGTAGCAGTAAAGGTTTAAAAGTATTACATTCAAATATTAAATTCTGAGTTCCTACGTTAATTGAAAAAAATATCAAAATATACTAAATAACATACAATATGTATTTAAATACTCCCTTATCTCCTTCGTTAAATAGTTTTTCATGTAACAAGAAGAGCAACATTTAATACGACCAGGAATTATACGAGAGTTTCCTTGTCGGATAGTTTCATTTTCCCTAATATTCATGATTTTTTTAAGTTAGATCACTGAAATTTTAATTAAATGTTTCTCTTATTATGAACTCGTTATGATAACAAACATATTTCCTTAAGAACCCGCTGTAGAGAAATACCTTGAGTTTTACTATATAAGAACAATACTACATTTTAAATTTTTCCTT
>NW_025781493.1:0-43064 GCF_021130785.1 Homalodisca vitripennis | reverse complement strand
GGTCTACAGGTTTCAGTTTGTTGAGCATGGAGCTTTCACTAGACAGGTCTAAGCTTGGGAATTACAAATGGACAAAGGTCATATCATTCCTGTCGAGTTAATCAGTGTCTCTGAAGCATTGCTGTCAACAAGTTATCTAATTACAGTAGTTCAGTTTTTATTTTGGCATTTTTAATGGAATTGTCTGAAAGAGAACGAATTACTCTGTTGATGATGCGAGGATATGGCGATCGTCAAAGATCTTATCGGGAAGTTTGTAATTTGTTTAATGACACTTTCCCAGAAAGGAATCCCATAAGTGTTTCAAACAATATCAAAAACTATTGAGCGTTTTGAAATGACAGGGAGTGTACGTAATCGGCCAAAGTCGGGTAGGATACAATCTGCAAACAGATGAAGAACATGCACTATATGTTTTGCAAAACATTTATTGAAGACCCACATACATCGCTCAGAAAAGCTGCACAGCAACATTATATGCACCCTATATGTCTGTGAGTAAGATTTTGAAAATTAATAAATACAAACCATTTAAAGTTCATTTAGTCCAACAGTTAAGTGAGGATGATTACGACAGAAGAGTTGAGTTTTGTGAACTTGTGATGCGCAAATGTGGATGACAATAAGAGATTTTCTGACCAACATACTATTTTTCTGATGAGGCAACTTTTTTCCTAAATGGCAATGTTAACAGGCACAATTGCCGTTACTTGGGCTAGTGAACAAACCCACATTGGATTACTGAGTCCCATTCACATCAACCACAAAAACTGAACGTATGGTGTGGAATTTTAGGTAACAAAATTGTTGGACCCTTTTTTCATCAATGGAAATTTAAATGCCGAACTTTACTACAATATGCTCCAAAATGAAATAATCCCAGCTATTCAAATTGCATCAGGAGAATACTTTGATAATGTATGGTTTCAGCAGGATGGTGCTCCACCCCATTATGGGAGACAGGTAAGAGAGTATTTGGATTTAAGGTTTCCTCATAAATGGATTGGCCGAAGAGGAGAAATCGAATGGCCTCCAAGATCTCCGGATTTGTCACCAATCGATTATTTCCTATGGGGTCATTTAAAATCCAATGTTTATAGAAGAAAGCCTCATAATTTGGAAAGACCTAAGAAACAGGATTATAGAGGAGATTTGCTTTGATAACTGAAGAAATGTTAGGCAAACTCTGTCGAATCATTTTACACAAGATTGGCTCATTGTCAAACCGTAGAAGGAACATAGTTCGAACAATTGCTTTGACACCAAATGCAGGTAAAACATTTGTTGTAAGACTTTTCTAAACAGCATACATTATTTTTTATTTGTAATAAGAAATCAATAACATAAGTATTTCCATAATTGTACTGTAATAAAAACTGTGAATAATTCCTTTGAGATGCGGTTTTGTGGCATTCAATTCAGTAAGCTAATACCTTTAAAATTATGTATCACAAGGTATAGGCTTCCATTAAGAATATTCACGATACCCTCGGCAGGACGTCCCCCGTTGGTGTGACATAACAAAACATTGTTCCAAAAAGTAGATGCCCAATCTCTATCACGATTGTAAGAGGTTTCAAATTTATATTTAAATTATTAAAGGATATATTTGGGTGTTTCCAGACATAATATAATATACACCCTATATATATATATATATATATATATATATATATATATAATATATTTCCATGCACACTCAGATTAATCGTATTCTTGGAACAATCTAGATAGCACACAATATACCACAGCTAAGCTGGCACTTTGTTTTTATTAAATAAAACTATCAACCATTCTACTATTATTAAATAAAGTGTAAATTTCATATAATAAAAATGTTTTCACGAAATTTGTCATTTTTGCACAATTTCCAACTTAAGTTGCTGTCTGAATTTTAACGAGTGCAGCACTTGAGTCTGATAGTACAAAATGTTATATCTTAGTATAGGTGTATATGGTAATTATTCTAGAGCCTTAAAATATATTAGCATAGTCAACAAAGCTGAAATTTATAAATATAAAATTACCATATAATTACAAATAATATGAAAGAGCTAGTGCTAGTTAAATCGAATGTCGACTACATATTTATTCTTAAGGGACTACAAGTTCAGCCAAAACTCTTCAAACTGGTAATTCAAAATTTTATATTTTGTTTCCGTGCTCTTAAATTTCGTTATGTACGTTATAAATACTGTTTTATAGAAGCCTACTTACGTATAATACCCACTAAAAACCTCCTCTACTCTCAGTATTCTAGCCTGGAAACCCTTAAACTTCGGGCTAGGCCTAATTTTGGCTTACGCCCAGAGGGCTCGCACATATCTAGCCGTTCGGATCTTGAATCTGTCCCGGGTTCCGGTCCAGACCACTCTTTTTGGCGCGGAGTATACCCTGCGCAAAGCTGGACAAGCAGCACCAGTAGTCCTCGCCCTCCAACATCCGGTTACAGACCGTGTCCACCTAAATTATACCGAAAGTTTGAGTCACTTCAAGGCGGGGTCTTTCCCAACGCGGGCAGCGGAAGAAAGTGTGTTCCGCGTCGTCGGGAACGCCTGAGCAATAAATACAATCCGGCGAAACGGCCTTGCCCATTCGGTGTAGGTACGACCGGAAGTAGCCAAGACCACTCAAAAACATTGTAATGTAGTAATCCACCTCGCCATGCGCCGTTCTACCCACGGTTGGATTTGTTTGATAGGTATGGCAGTCCAACGTCCACGGGCGTCTTGTTGCCAGCTGTTTTGCCATTGCTACGAGAGCGCTCCTCAGTCCTTGCCGATTTCGCCTTGTCGCTGATAAATTGCCTTCCTCTCCCCTGCCAAAAGCTTGATGGGGATGACTCCAGCAATAACCAGGACGGCAGGCTCAGACACTGTACGGTAGGCGGAACACACCCGGAGCGCCGCTTGACGCTGTACCCGGGCGATCAGTATCCGATAAAATTCAATATTTACTGCGTCGTCTGCCCACACCTCAGCCCCGTAAAGGAGCACGGACTGGACTGCAGACATCAACAGTCTTCTTCTGCTGGGCTTAGGACCGCCGACGTTGGCCATGAGCCTGCTAAGATGAGTTACCATCTTAGAGGCCTTGTCCGCTGTACGGAAAATCTGCTCCCTCCAAGTCAGTTTATTGTCCACCAAGACGCCAAGGTATTTTGCAGCTCGCGTGGTCTGGACCATTACATCCCCCACTCTTAATGGGACGACGGTGTCGATTCGTTTCTTAGTCAAAATCACGATCTCTGTTTAGCTCAAAGCGAGCGACAGACGTGATTTTCCATCTAATTGTTAACGACTCGCATGACCTGGTTCAGTTTAAGCTGGGCCATTTCCACGTTGCGTGCAGCAATTAGGGCTGCGACGTCATCGGCGTACTCAATTCAAACCGTTTCCTCCGGCATCTCGGACCTAATGAGGCTGTCATAAGCGACGTTCCAGAGATCCGGGCCTAATATGGAACCTTGTGCGGCACCGGAAGTGACATCCACCGTGCGCGGTCGTCTTTCGTCTCGTAAATGAGAGTTCTGCATCGGAGGTAGTCTTCTATCAGCCTCCGCAGATATGCCGGGATGCGAAAGGTGTTATGCAACGCGTCTAGCATATCAACCCATCTCGCCGAGCAAAAGGCGTTCTTGACATTAAGCGTAACAAGAAGCACTACTCTGCGAGATAAACGGTTATAGTTTTCGGCTCTGTTCACCGCTTGCTGCACCTCTCCGATTGCGTCGATCGTTGATCGTCCCTTCCTGAAGCCGTACTGACGCGGGGACAAGTCACCGGCAGCTACAATGGCGAGAGTCAGTCGGGATCGAATCAACTTCTCGAAAAGTTTACCTGCCGTGTCCATCATACAAACAGGCCTGTAGGACGACGGTATATCGGAATCACCTTTCCCCTTGCTAATCAGTACTAGCCTGGCAATTTTCCAAGGAGAAGGAAAAATCCCATTGGTCAGACAGGCGTTATACGTATTCAGCAGGAGCCGGGGATTGATGTGGAATACTTTTTTGAAGGCCTGACTAGGAATTCCATCGGGGCCGGGAATGCTTATACACTGTAGGCAACGTTTTAAAGCAATATTGTTAATATCTAACAGTGTAGCATTACTTATTATCGTATCACTTCTAAATAGAGTGCATACTTATTATAAACAAGTATGTATGTATGACTGTACGAAATAGAGAATTTTTCATCGTGCTCTGTTAATTAAATAATTATGTGCCTCGTAGAAATTATATTTCCAAACTTTAAGAAGATGCATTTAGTGACAGGTAAATTAGTAATAACAATTTCAGTCTCCTTATTGATAAATAAACTTTATTCTATATACTAATAATTATAGATCCCTCCCGAGCATCTAAATCATGATCTTGTTTGAGCCATCCATTATATGTAGGTATTGTGAAGGATCGATAAATCTTATAAAAACGTGAGCAAAATATGCGTATCTTCTTATAGCTGTTGATCTCCAACGTGAAATTATTGTCCCTTCCAAGAATTTTTCACCAGTTTTTATTTTGTTATGTTTTATGTCAGTAATGTTTACAGTGATCCCTACTTTATGGTCTGATCAAATATACGTTCCATCAGTCAGTTAAAACATTGAATTAAATATAACTTTCCTGGAAATATACATTGTCCCTCTTCCTATAATAAAACCAGAATGGATTTGCTAACTACTATTAAAAACAATAACATGTAGTGATATTTAGAAATACAATGTTAATTAATAGATATGTCCGTAGTTATCTAGGAATCAGTAATTTATACAGAGATCTTTACCGACGATCTGATCAAATATGTAGTGTAGCTTAGTATACAGTTTCATTATTAGATCTTAAATTTACAGTGTTTAAAGCATGGACAATGGACTAACAGAAACTTTTTATTGGTATACATCATAGAGAGAAATTTTCGCGGAGCATAATAAAGTGACAACAAAACGTAGCGCCAAGAAATTGAAGGAAACATTCTGGACACGCAGTTATGAGATTTATCGACCCTTGATAATACTTAGATATGATGTATTGCTCAAACGATATGGTTTATACGTTTGTGTGAGATCTACATTTAATATGCGTCATAGCATTTCTTTGCGACTAGAATAGCATGTCTATGCTTGCTGAGATATTGATTATTACTTTACATATCATATTCAATAAATTAAATTTTTTTCAGTATAACTTTTAATATTGTTTACAGTTTAAAAGATGGTGTCTGTACTGTTTTTATAGGAGTAGTTTAATTTTATACGACTTTAGCTTCCATTAAGAATATAATTTTAATACTTAATTGATAAATTAGTTTTAAGAAATTAATAACTGTGCATATTTTCTTGATCTTGTGCTTATTCCTATCCTATATTTAATTATATAAATTTAAATAAAGTTTTCTAATGCATTATTTATTGAATGGTATTAATTGAAACTTTATCGAAAATAACTTTATTTTATATCAAGATTATTCAATGGTATGCTATGAAATGTATACCCTTTTTACCCTGTACATGCATTTTTCAAAGTAATATATACTAATTACAATACATAAAGAAGTTTTAATATGCTACTAATAAAATATGGACGGTTCCGTAAAAAATCAAAAAGGTTATCAAGTATATCCTTTTAATTTTGTGGAGTAATATGACCGAAATGTTGAATTTAAATAAAATTCTTTATACAATTTATTTTAATAAATAATTTTAATGAAACAGTATCAATGAAAAAATATTAACTCGAAGTAGTAAATGTTTAAGAATGTTCTTTTTTACTACCCTAGTGCAAAGATTTAGACTATCTCTCTTTCTTAGAATATATACAACTGTAACTTAAGCTTTAAGATTATTATATTTCTTAATTAACAATAATTATTCCTAGTTACCATGAAAACACAATTTTATAATCTAATATTTTCGACAAATTGTTCAGTAGAGTTTAATCCTGATTAGTTTTACTTCAAATTAATACGGACAATGTTAGCAGCGTTCATGTTAAGTCTTCTTCCGAGCTGTGACCCTGACACCACGGCTGAGCCCTTGTGCCTTTGACGGGAAAATTCTGCAGATGGATAAGTCAAAACATCACATTTTACATTGAATATAACTTACATGTAGTGTTGTATGTATGGCTGTAGATGCTGTCTGAATATTGATGTTAACAATTAGGCCATGAGCTTAGATTGTAGCAACTCAAGAATTTGACTTATTGCCTGTAGGACAGCAGAAGTACTATAACTCACTTATTTTATCATATATTTAGCTATAGGTAATTACTTGTATGGGCTCCATTCTCTACACCACATACTTTTTAGTTATTATCACAACCTTTGAAACAGTACAGTTGATTAAATAGATTCATAAATTAAAAATATAATTAATCTCCTTTGACATCAGTATATGAAGATATACACGCGATTTCTGTGCATTGTTTACAATTCAAAAGTTTAATGAATTTCCTCAGAAGTAATTAATCTTGGATTTTTCACTGAACCATAGTGTTTGTAGTAACGTAAACACACATAAAGAAAAAGAAAAACGTTTTGAGTATAAAAATCTAAGGACACGCGTATTTAAGAGACAAATTGGCTAATGATTGGCGAGCACACAGTGCACTTGAATGATTGGCGAGAGAGGTGGCGGAAAACGATATCACATCAAAAAACAAATGTCGTAACCTCTATATTTATAAATCGCAACCGAGAATAGAATAAATTTACTTTTTATATCAACCGAGTTGTCAAATATAAATACCCTTTTCTTGTTTAAATCTACTAGGACTTCAGTAATAATCTTAAAAAAATATATTCTGAACCACTAGTCCCTTATCAAGTATATGTAAAATTCAAAACATTTGAGTGAAAAAACATTACGAATGTACATTATTTCTTGTAGCGTACATGCTTATTGTCTGCGGTCGATAGCGGCATTCGTGACATAATAAGGGAGGGGAGTATTACATGGTAGAAGGGTGACGACCTGCCCAAGGACTGGCCCTAGTACAATGGAATGCTCTTACCTGGGTGCGCATAACAGTGACATTAAAGCCATTGCTGTTGGTTCTAGTAACAGTGATGAATGCACGGCAACTGTTTTAAGCACAGGCAGTATATATTATTACCTGAAATATATGGTAAATAGGTAATATATGGTGATTTCACACTTAGTTTAGGGGTCTGGTGGTTGGTTGCTTTTCATGTAACGTGTTTTATGACTTCTCTGCATATCTTTCAGGCTTGGTCTACTTATTCTTACTTCTTTTTTTCACAGTAATTTTCTTTTGAAGTGATGTGTAGAAGCAATGTCAACTTACAAAAAATTAAGGATGCTACCGACCAAAGCAAAATCGGACCAAACAGCAGATGTTGCACAAATTAGTTATATACCTACCAAAGTAACAGCTTAATATCCTAAGCGAATAATGTTTCCTTAAGTGACCGGACTTTAAATAAAATTAACGTATAAGGGATTATGTGTTTCAGTATTTATTTTAAATATAACAGAGGATTTCACTGTTTTTGAACTTGCCGAATTGATTGTTTATTTAGTTAATATGTTTTGAGGTAATGATATAGTTCTCACATAAATTACATGTTTAGTTTTTTTATAAATATTTGTAAGGAGAAGATCCAGTTGATTCTACACACAACGCATTAGACGCATTACTTCAGAGGCAATAAAAACCAATTCATCTTTTGAAACGGAACAACATTATAAATCGAAACGTTTGTTGGTTAGAGGAACTTTTGTGAGGCTGTATTAAAATCATTGGTAATTATAAATTATTTCATTATTTGAATGTAATTTATTCCAAACGTACGGGATCATCTAAATATAATCTCACTTAATAATTCGTTTGGTAATCAGGCATTTTACTCAGTTAAAATTAGAGAACAAATCACAAAGTTGTTTTATAGAATCTTAGAGAAAATCTTATATGGTTGGATCGGATAGTTTCTGTACTTGAACGTGAACACTATATAAACAATTGAAGCGGTGAGATTAAAAAGGAAAACATTCCAGTTTTTTGACAAATTGAGTTGAAATAGCCATTTTGTTTTTCAGACCTAAATGCTTCTAATGAGATAAATAAAGAAAACATTCCTTTATATCTAGTAGCCATGGCAACCCCATTTGATTCTAGACTGAGATTAAGAAAGCAAACATTCCAGGAATGTTTTCCTTTTTAACCCTCAGTGAGGAGTAGTTCGTTGTTTTGGCCAGTAGAGTGCATTGTGTGTAATATTGGTTTATTATTGCTAATACACTAACCTGTAAGTAGTTAAAGTTGTAAGGTTATGAGAGTATTTAACACTATTATTTTTCAGTAATTGTGCTATCACCCCTGTAAGTTAAGTGAGTTCTAATCATTTTGATGATCAAAAAAACTATGCCTGAAGCATCAGAAAATGAAGAAAGCCCTGCTAAGAAAAGGAGAGGGCGTAGGAAATGCTGTAAGTAAAATGAATAGTTGCTAGGCTGAAAGGAGAAGAGTTTGTAACAACTTCTGGAGTATTAGTTTGAACAAAAGACTACAGGTCCTGAATGTGGCTGTAGGAACAAATGTACCTCTAATTTTACTGAGGAACAAAAAAATTAAAATAGTTAGTACGGTTTACAGTGGTAGGCCTAAGAATGAACGGGGACACTTATTTGATAGGTTTGATTGACCGCTATGATGTTTCCAAAGGCACAGATCTATTAGTCCACATTCAAAACAGCTTTCCTCATCTTTTAAATATAACACCGTAGTTGATGGTAAAAAAGTTTGAAGTGTGCCGTAAGGCTTACTTAAGCTTACATGCAGTAACTAGCAAGGTTGTTTTTCGTTTGACATCTATTTTAACCAAAGGAGAGCAGCCTATGGGATATGAGAGGTAGACATGGTAATCATTCAAAAATTCCAAATGAAGTTTTTAATTAAGTTGAATGAGCATATCGAATCATATCCAAAAAAAAACCTCTCATTACTCATCCATCGAAGTAACTTACCTAGAGGCTGGCCTTACATGCAAAATTATGCATGATATGTTCATTGAAAAACATCCTGATCTTAGCAAAACAATTAAATATGAATACTTCCTTAATTACTACAAAGAAAAATATAGATACCGATTCGGTAGGCCACAAATTGATGTGTGTTCTACATGCGAAAATCTTAATACTAAAATTAAATCTACAAATCTGACTGATAGTGCAAAGAAAACATCTTGCAGTGGAGTTAATGATCCATAAAAGGAGAGCATGTAAATTTTACAAAAAGATTGAAGAGATCACTGAAATTTGCAAAAATAGGGATGATGTTCATGCAGTGTGTTTTGATTTTATGCAAACCCTCCCTTTACCTTGCATGCCTGTGCAGGAGATGTGTTTATCCTCCGAAAATTATGGCATTATGTGTTTTGTGTCCACAGCTTAAGTGATGACAAGGCTACAATGTATACATACCATGAAGGAGTTGCAAAAAAAGGTGCTAAACGATGTGTGTTCCTTATTGAATGACTACATCAAAAAACAGTGTTAATGAACAAGTAAAAACTCTTTATGTTTTTAGTGATGCATGCCCAGGGCAAAATCGTAACCAAACAATGGTTAGGTATTTTTTTATCATTAACTCTTATGAAGCGGTTTCATGAAAATTCAAGTTTTTTTCCCAACTAGAGGGCACAGTTTTTTATCTTGTGACCGGGATTTTGGGGTCATCAAGAGGGTAATTCGTCGCCATGACAGAGTTTATTCCCCTGAGCAATACAACAAAATGATACAAAGTGCAAAAAAACTGGAGCCTAAGTTCATAGTAAAAAAATGTTAGAAATCATGACATACTTGATTTTAACCAGTGGTGGCCTGAATATTTCAAAAAAACCTGTCAAAGTGTAAGAACTAAGGAACCTTTCAAAGTCAGTACATACAGCCATCTTACTTTTTCTGCAGCAAAAAGGGGATTCGTGACTGCACGTTCGATTCATTGATGGATTGAACAGTGATAGTATTTTCAAACTTTACAAAGGTGGTGAAGTTATCCTTCCAAGTGAAAGAGCCTATAATGGAAAAGTTCCAATTAAGGTAGCTAAACTTAATGATGTATCTAAAATAATACATTATGTGCCAGATCAATATATAGACTTTTTTATGAGAACATATTGGAGTGGCCTTCAACTACTGATAAACCAAGAAGACGGTGATGACTAAAAATACCTACTGAAAATCCAAGCTAAAAAGCAACATTTTACATTGTAACTCCTTTGTTTCTAAGTAATTATTGCAATTTCATATTTTGAGACAATTAAAACTATTTGATTTGATAAAAGCTGAGGGTTTTAATAGTTTTTTTCCACCTTCTTCCTGTGTTGAGATAAAAAAGAGAAAATATTCCATCAGTTTTTATTTGTCTCTCAGGATAAAACTATTTGGTTATATTAAAAAAGTATTTACACAAAAATATTACCTTAAATGTAATAAAACAAATTTGTAATTGTTCATTTTACTCTTAATGCTAAGCTAAGGTTGTTATGGAGTTTTTTATTGTTTCCTGTAAAATTAGGGTTACTGGAATGTTTTCCTTTTTAATCTCACCGCTTCAATTGATAACTTGATGATAATCTCTGGCTGCTGTGACCGATGTAGAGACATATGATATATTAAGCCTAGCTAAAATGTCACCTACAGTTAGTTTGCAGGGGGAAATCAACTGATTCTCTGACACATCAATTAATTATAAATTCCTAACGGTGTTACTATGGATGTAATAGTTAACAGTACATCAAACAAACCTGCAAAGCACATTACTTTCAATTAGTTGTTATTTTCTATAGTAAACTGTGATGATAGAGTTGGGTTGTTATGAGATCTACGTCATTTAGTTTCTCTTAACATTACTTCCTTGTAGTGCGCTTTTCCCTTTCTGTTTATACATATCCTATTACGTGTTCTAAATAACAATATTGATGATTGTCTGACTTGAGTACAATAACATTAAAAATATCTTTGTTTCATTTTGCTAAAGAATGAAACACGTTTTTTGCATCGCTTTTATTAGCCGGGCATGGAGTTTATGAATCGTACTTTCCAACTGTAATTCATTATATTTTTATGTTGAGTCCTTACTCTTTTTAAATTAAATTACACATATACCCTTTTCTCACGCAGAAAAGATTTAATTTTAACACAACTAAAAGCAAATTATTCTGAAAATATCTATAAAATAAAAGCATTGCCGCTTCCAACCTGAAACCTCACTTCGCTCTAACTAAAAAGGTGAATGAATACCTTCATAACAAGTCTACATATATGGTTATCACTTTAGATGAAACACTAAAGATTTAAAAATTTATGATCGCATGTTATCAGTTTTGGTAATAAAAACCAATTTGGAAACTACTGAAATTATAAATGTTTTAAGTGTCAGTGCACATTGTATCTGATACAAATATCGAATTTATAAATATTTTATAAAAACCAACAGTTAAGGTGTTTTATTGTTATGTAGACTAATGATAGTTTCTGTAACTCATGCTAATTTAATTATAATAAATATAAATTTATACATATACAACAAGGGCTACAATCGAGGAAGCAAATAAAATATTTTGATTTACCAATTGGAGAGCTACCAAGCGGACCTTCAGGTTCTTCTTGCGGACACTCGGATTTTAAGATTTAGTGAGAATTCCATATTTCAGTTGACGAGTGGGTTAACTTTCACTAACTGTTGTAACCTCTCACTGGGAGACAGCAATGCACATATAAGTCCACGTTATATCAAGACACTAAGACAACATGTCGAAAATATAAAAAGTGGTTTTCATACAGAAGACGCCTGTATGCTTTGTTAAATAAAACAATGATTCACCCTAGAGCAATCTGACTGATTTACGTCTCGGAAATAGGTTACTGCAAAATTTTTTTATACTGTTTCTTGATTTGCTAGAAACGACAAATTAATATGTTAGAAACACGTTATTAATAAGAAAACTGAATGTAAACATAACACATAACATGTAATAAAGCCAGCTGGTGTAAAATGTTTCAATTAAATCTCTGTGGCACAGCGGAAATAAAATAAGTAAATAGTATTGACGAAAAATTGTATATCCAGCAACGCTTGGAAATTATAGACAAACTTTTCTTAAAATCCAAAGGTATATTTATCTTTAACATAATCTTAATGAGCTTGTTCTGTTTTTTTCTTAAAATTATAATTTACTGCAGTTTTCATTAGGTCACGATATGTTGGTATTATATCAATCCATAGTGACGTCAAACTCTGCTAAATTTTTTATGATTTTTAAAATACCTTGCTGATGGTTTTTATTGTTTTTCTGGTGGAAATTGAACAAAATTTACCCTGTCTTTTCAATTCTAAAATTCAACATATATACCAATTGAAACATAACTTACTTAATTTGTATATATTACATCAGAATTATTAGAATCTATGAACACAACTACGAGATAAGTTAGTCCAGCATAGTTTATTGTGAATTCTCCTAAAACAATCCTAACTTTACATGTTTTACTATTCACGTGTTTTTACATGGACCACATCCATTTCTTCTATTGTTTGTTTATGTATAAAAGGTACGAGTACGCTACAATACGTGTCGAATAATAGGCTTCACTAAGGTTGCATGCTAAATTTTAAGCATATAGCTTATTTTATTATCGTCATGCGGTCATATAGACAGATCATGCGGAAAAGTAAACTTAACATCACCTCAGAAAACATAAACGAAATGCTTCAGGCTACTAAGTACTTCAATGGCGCTCAACTAAATTCCACGGTTGAATATGCACAATCATATAACTTAATGTTGTTTATGTAGAAAGAAATTATCATACAAATTTTAAAGATCATGATAATGTGTGTGATAATGATAATTAATAAATATATAATTAGAAACCCCAAAACGCAGTTATTTACACTTCAAATTTCAATAAGTCTCAGTGATAATTCACGGATCTGCGTTATTCTCATACATATTGTCTGCGGTAGATTGCAGCACAGGTAACGTATACCGAGAAATCAAAATCCTCCAACCTAATAAGGGAGGGGAGTATTACATGTTAGAAGGGCGACTACCTGCTAAAGGACTGGCTCTAGTACCATGTAATGCTCTAAAGTGGGTGCGCATAACAGTGTCATTGCAGCCATTGCTGTTGGTGCTAGTTACAGTGGTGATGCACGGCAAGTATTCTATTTTAAACCATAGGCAGTCCCAATCTTTGTTTAAATTTGTTATTTGTAACATTATAATAGATCCAATAGAAATTTACTTCAAGAAATATTTTCCGACAGATTATTTGAATATTTTAACAATAATAAACAAGAGTTACATGCGACCAGAAAAAATAAGGGGTTTTATAACAAAATCAACTTTGTCGAGCAAGCATGTTTGCTTTGCTTAAGGATTACGCATGTGTTCGTTATGTTTTACTGTGTTAGGAATATACTAATTAAATATATACAAATTACTTTAGAAATTAGAGCCAAAGAGGGTGAATTTTGTCAATAATCCGAGCTTGGGCAGGTTGGTATATCGCTTAGCTTGGCCACACTAACATTTTGCAAATAACTATTTTCTGAGTTTGGTTAAATTATAGTTCCTCAGAAAAAACTAAAACAAACATGGTCTAATTAATGAAACTATTTATTTAATATTACTCCAGCATACGACTGGCAATACCTATTTGTTTAATACAACTTTCTGTAATGGTTTTATATACTTAATCTGCTGTAAAAATCTATACAAAATTAGAGAAATAAGTTTTTCTGGTGTAAATGTTTAGAATGTTGTTGCTGATAATTTTTTTAACTAACTTACGCCATACGAATAGAATATTTCTTAACCAACAATAATTATTCCTCGTTACCATGAAAACACAATTTTAAAACCTAATATCTTTGAAAGATTTTTAGTTTAGAGGCATCATGAGTAATTTTCCTTCAAGTTGAAACGTACAAAGTTAGCAGAGTTCAGTCTTCTTCCGAATTATGAGCCGAACACCACGGCTGAACCTGTGTCGCTTTGACTGGAATATTCTGCAAAATGGGTAAGTCAAAACATCACATTTTTCATTGAATAAAATTTACGTAGATGTTTTCTTGTATGTATGGCTGTATTTTTTGTCTGAATTTTGGTGTTAAACAATTAATCCTTGAGTTTATACTGTAGCAACTCATGACTTTGACTTATTTACCTGTAGAACAGCAGAAGTACTATAACCTACTTATTTTACTGTATTTAGCTGTATGTAATTACTGTATGGACCCCGGCCACTACACAACATGCATGTCCGTTATTATCACTACCGCTGAGGCAGTACATTTGATTAAATATTTGCATAAATTAAAAACTCAACATATCACTCTTCACTGAAGTTATACACGCAATTGTTTTGCACTGATCACAATCAAAATTTAAGTCTATTTCCTCAGACGTACTTAATTTTGGCTTTTTATACTGCAAGAAAGTGTGTATATATAGTAGACACAACAAACGAAAAGAAAAACTTGGGAGTTTACAAGTGTAATAATAAACACATTTAACTGTCAAATTGGCACCACCATTGCTTGTTGCCAAAACCTATTATAAAATTTCTCTCTTATGATATTTACTTTGAAAAGTATTTTTTCATTTTTTTTTGTTATAAGTGGTGTACATTCAGTATTCCAGAGCCAATGTTAATAGTTAAAGTACTCAACCTGGTTCTTGAATTTTTTAGGAAAGTTTATCTTAAAAAAAAATAGTTTTGGGAGTTGTGGTAATGGTCGACATAGGAAAGTATCAATAGGGTTAAAAATATGAAAAAAATAATTGTTTTTCTAAAATTATATTTCTTAAGCTTTACACACTAAAACTGACCCCCAGACAAATAAATATGTTTGTAATTGTGTGTAAACATTTTAACTAACGATATCTCTCCCTTTTAATTGCCTGACAGCGATTAAAATATTACATAAATGTCAGTATTATGTATATAAAGCCCAGACATTTTTTAAGGAAAGATTCAAGTTTTATATTTTCTATCCCTTTCGATGCTGTGTCGTTTTGATTCCACTAAAAGTAGCGTGGTTGACAATAGATTTCTTCCAGGTCAACCAGTAAACTGAGATAGATTGTGTCATTTATAAGCTTTATATGAACACGCGTAGGGGTCACCCTGCGTTGTAACTTTATTATCTCATTCAACTAGACAATGTTGTAAGAGCTTTACTTGATGTTTATGTTTGAAAGCATTATTGTTAGTCCTTTCTTATTTGGATTAAATCAAAATATACAAAAGTTACAAGCGTTAACATTATCTCATGCAACTTGACAAAAGCCAGGTTTTTTGTCAACCAAAGAGTGTCATCAACTTTTAGATCATAGTGGAACAGAATTTTGCTAATCAACAATGGGTTTTGGCTACTTTAGCTATCAATAAACTCCACATTAAGGGTAGTCTGAGTCAGAAATATATATTCAACGTCACCAAACCACAGGAAGAATGCATGTGTTATTTACTGCGAAGCGCTCAATTTTTTTTTCCTCAACCTTCTCCTATACAGCAGAGATTTGGGATGAATGTACATTTGCTCCAGGGTCTCTACGGAAAGTTTGTTCTTCAATCTTTCCTTGTAAAAGAAACGGTGGAATTACGTTAGTGCGAGATCACTAGCCGTTAATAGTGATCCCCGGCAAGAAACGGTGGAATTACGTTAGTGCGAGATCACTAGCCGCTAATAGTGATCCCCGGCTTTTTCCCGAGGCTTTGATGGCGTACTGACAGGGTTTGGTACATTTACCGGTTTAGTTTCCAAATCTCCTGTGATATCAATCAGCACATTTAATTTCGTTTTCCACTGCTGGAACTCAAATAAATATTCAATTACGAGTTGGTCCTCGTGTTGTCTCCTTTGACGTCACCAGGACGTTGGTAATGGTAGTAGTCTCCGCTACCTGTGGTCGTGGCTAACTTCCAACACAGTGTCAGTGAGAACAGGGCGGAAATTATTAACAGATGGTATTATTAAGAATATTTAATAAAAGGAAAGATTCCATGAGTTTCATAAATCTAAGAATTCCATTGTTAGAAAGTTTCTACAAAAACGAAATTCAAAATGGTTTCAATATCGAGTCGGTTTTCTTCGTTATAAACATGTCCGTTGTTGTTCAATGTTTAGCACCAGTCTTATCGTCTTAATCTTATTCTTATCATTTATATGGAATTCTTATCATATCAGATCCAAATATTCAAACAAAAGTATCTATAATAATATTGATACATCTCTCAAGTCAGCACATTGTGCACTTGAAAGACTGGGTGGAATTGGATCAAAATCCTTTGTCAGACGTAACAACATTATATATGGGGTAAGCCCTATATTAATATTACTTAAATTGCAACCGAGAATAGAATAAATTGCCTTTGTTTAGAGAATATTGAGAATTGAGAATATCAACATCTTTGTTACATAAAACGCTCTTTTCTTGTTTAAATCTACACGGACTACAAAAATACTTAAAAATTATATAATCTGAAACATTAAACGCTATAACCAAGTAATTATACTGTAAAGTTCAACTAGTCTCAATGAGAATTTACGGATCTACATTATTCTTTTGTTGAGGAAATGCATATTATCAGCGGTAGATTGCAGCACACGTGATGTAACCTAAATATTTGAAATAAAAAACCTAATAAGGGAGGGGAGTAGTATTACATGTTAGAAGGGCGACGACCTGCCCAACGATTGGCCCAAGTAATATAATAGAGCTGTAATGCTCTAACCTGGGTGCGAATAGCAGTTTTCACTGCAGCCATTGCTGTTGTTTCTAGTAACAGTGATGAATGCACGGCTACTGTTTTTAAGCACAGGCAGTCTCAATCCCTGCCAAGGTTGGTCGTTTTAAATTCTTAAATTTAAACTTTAACAGATTTATTTGATATTTTTTCTATATAGATCGGGAAGTTCTATCTCATATACATAGAAACTAAATTCATAACTATTTCAATATTTAGTGGTATTTAACCTTTTTTAAGACAATCTTAACTAAAAGGTTAGTCCAATATTTAGCATTTGTCTTAACTTTTTATACCTAGTGAACGTAAAATTTTTATTACATCAATTCTTAATATTATATCAACAAATTATTTATAATTTATATTAATATACATCTCTCAAGTCAGCACATTGTGCACTTAGGAGTGATGTGGTAGATAAGCATTGCAGAAATTTGTGCTAATCAAAGATTATATGGAGTAACCTCTATTTTATATTTACTTAAATTAAAACCAGAGCACAGGATTCATTTCCTTTTTTTAATATCAAGATGTCTGTCATATATATATTTTCTTCTTTTTTTTTATTATTTAATGTACTCAGGACTTCAAATAATAGTTTAAAAATATAATTATATAAAACCCTTTAAATGTGTTATAAAGTATTTAAGCTGTAAAGTTTAATTACGTCTCAGTATAGCATTTACGAATCTAGATTTTTGTTTTGTCAAAAATGGGCAATATTGTCATGCGGTAGATTTCATTCGGCTGCACGTCATCGTGACGTAACATAAATTACATGAATTAACCATCTAATAAGGGAGGGGAGTATTACATGTTAGAAGGGCGACTACCTGCTCAAGGACTGGCCCTTGTTCCATGTAATGATCTAACCTGGGTTCGCATAGCAGTTTCAATGCAGCCATTGCTGTTGGTTCTAAGTAACAGTAATGAATGCACGGCTACTGATTTAAGCACACAGGCAGTCCAAATCCCCTGCAAGGTTGGTGGGGGTCCATGTTTCTTTTTTTTTTTTTTTTTTTTCTTTTTTTTTTTTTTTTTTTTTATTTTTTTCTTTTTTTTTTTTTTTTTTTAATTTTTTTTTTTTTTTTTTTTTTTTTTTTTTTTTCTTTTTTTTTCTTTTTTTTTTTTTTCTTTTTTGTTTTTTTTTTTTTTTTAAATTTCTTAAATTAAAATTTTAATAGAAGTTATTTTACGTTTCTCCTTCTCTGTATAGATCGGGAGACGTTCTATCTCATATACATAGCAATTAAATTCATAACTATTTCAATATTTATTCGGTTTTTAACCGTTTTTAACATAAATTCTTAATTAAAAGGTTAGTCCCAATGTTTAGCATTCGTCCTCAACTTTTTATACCTAGTGAACGTAAAAAGATTCTTTATTATATATCAAGTGATGGATCTTAATATTATATCAAAATTTTTTATAATCAATATTTATACATCTCTCTAAGGCAGCACATTGTGGCACTTGAGTGATGTGGTACAAGCATTGCAGAAATTTGTGCTAATCAAAGATTTATATGGAGTAACCTCTATTTATATTACTTTAAATTAAAACGAGAACAGGATTCATTTCATTTTAATATCAAGAAGATGGTCTGTCATATTATATATTTTCTTTTTTTTTATAAATGTAACTCGGACTTCAATAATAGTTTAAAAAATATATTATATAAAACCCTTTAAATGTGTTATAAATATTTTTTAAGCTGTAAAGTTTAATACGTTACAGTAAGCATTGACGAAACTCGATTTTTTGTTTTGTCAAAAAAGTGCATATTGTCTGCGGTAGATTCTCAGCACACGTGTGACGTACGTAACCTAAATTAACATGAAATTAAACAAATCTAATAAGGGAGGGGTGAGTATTACTATGTTAGAAGGGCGAGCACTACCATGCTCAAGTACTGGCCCTTGTACCATGTAATGATCTAACCTGGGTTCGCATAGCAGTTTCACTGCAGCCATTGCTGTTGGGTTCTGAGTAACAGTGATGAATGCACGGCTACTGATTTAAGCACAGGGCAGTCCCAATCCCTGCCAAGGATGGTCATTTTAAATTCTTAAATTAAAATTTAATAGAGTTATTTTACGTTTTTCTCGTCTTCTCTGGATAGATCGGGAAGTTTCATTTCTCATATACCATAGCAATTTAAATTCATAACTATTTTCAATATTATTCGGTTTTAACCGTTTTTTTAACATAATCTTAATTAAAAAGGTTAGTCCAATGTTTAGCATTCGTCTTAACTTTTTATACCTAGTGAAACGTAAAATTCTTATTATATTCATATTCATTAATTTTATATCAAAATTATTTATAATAATATTATACATCTCTCAAGGCAGCTCATTGTTTACTGCACTTGAGTGATGTGGTACAAGCATTGCAGAAATTTGTGTGCTAATCAATGATTATATAGAGTAACCTCTATTTATATTACTTAAAAATTAAAACCGAGAAAACAGGATTCATTTCCTTTTAATATCAAGATGTCTGTTCCAAATATTAATATTTTCTTTTTTTTTAAATGTACTCGGACTTCAATAATTAGTTTAAAAATATATCTATATAAAAAACCCTTTAAATGTGTTATAAAATATTTAAGCTGTAAAGTTTAATAAGTCTCAGTAAGCATTTACGAATCTAGATTTTTGTTTGTCAAAAAAGTTGCATATTGTCTGCGGTAGATTTCACAATGCACACGTGAAGTAACCTAAATACATGAATTATCCAATTCTAATAAGGAGGGGGAGTATTACATGTTAGAAGGGCGAACTACCTGCTACTAAGGACTGGCCCTGTGTACCATGTAATGATCTAAACCATGGGTTCGCATAGCTGTTTCACTGCAAGCATTGCTGTTGGTTCTAGTAACAGTAATTGAATGCACGGCTAATGATTTAAGCACAGGCAGGTCCAAATCCCTGACAAAGGTTGCGTCATTTTAAATTCTTAAATTAAAATTTTAATAGAGTTATTTTACGTTTCCTTCTCTGTATAGATCGGGAAGTTCTATCTCATATACATAGCAATTAAAATTCATAACTATTTCAATATTTATTCGGTTTTAACCGTTTTTTTTAACATAATCTTAATTAAAAGGTTAGTCCAATGTTTAGCATTCGTCTCAACTTTTTATACCTACGTGAACGTAAAATTCTTATTATATCAATTCCTTAATACTTTATATCAAAATTATTTATTATCACTTATATTTATACATCTACTCAAGGCAGCACATTGTGCACTTGAGTGATGCTGGTACAAGCATTGCAGAAATTTTTGCTAATCAAATATTATATGGAGTAACCTCTATTTATATTACTTAAATTAAAACCGAGAACAGGATTCATTTCCTTTTAATATCAAAGATGTCTGTCATAATATTTATGATTTTCTTTTTTTTATAAATTTGTACTCGGACTTCAATAATAGTTTAAAAATATATTATATAAAAACCCTTTAAATGTGTTATAAAATGATTTAAGCTGTAAAGTTTAATACGTACTCAGTAAGCATTTACGAATCTAGATTTTTTAGTTTTGTCAAAAAAGTGCATATTGTCTGCGGTAGATTTCAGCACACGTGACGTAACCCAATTAATACATGAATTAACCAATCTAATAAGGGAGGGGAGTATTACATGTTATGAAGGGCGACTAACCTGCTCAAGGGACTGGCCCTCTTGTACCATGTAATGGATCTAACCTGGGGTTCGCATAGCAGTTTCACTGCAGCCATTGCTGTTGGTTCTTCCAGTAACAGTGATGAATGCACGGCTACTGATTTAAGCACAGGGCTGTCCCAATCCCTGCCAAAGGAATGGTCATTTTAAATTCTTAAATTAAAAATTTTAACTAGAGTTATTTTACGTTCCTTCTCTGTATAGATCGGGAAGTTCTATCTCATATACATAGCAATTAAAATTCATTAACTATTTCAATTATCTTATTCGGTTTTAACACCGTTTTTTTAACATAATCTTAATTAAAAGGTTAGTCCAATGTTTAGCATTCGTCTTAACTTTTTATACCTAGTGAACGTAAAATTCTTATTATATCAATTCTTAATATTATATCAAAATTATTTATAATAATATTTATACATCTCTCAAGGCAGCACATTGTGCACTTGAGTGATGTGGTACAAGCATTGCAGAAATTTGTGCTAATCAAAGATTATATGGAGTAACCTCTATTTATATTACTTAAATTAAAACCGAGAACAGGATTCATTTCCTTTTAATATCAAGATGTCTGTCATATATATATTTTCTTTTTTTTTATAAATGTACTCGGACTTCAATAATAGTTTAAAAATATATTATATAAAACCCTTTAAATGTGTTATAAAATATTTAAGCTGTAAAGTTTAATACGTCTCAGTAAGCATTTACGAATCTAGATTTTTGTTTTGTCAAAAAAGTGCATATTGTCTGCGGTAGATTTCAGCACACGTGACGTAACCTAAATACATGAATTAACCAATCTAATAAGGGAGGGGAGTATTACATGTTAGAAGGGCGACTACCTGCTCAAGGACTGGCCCTTGTACCATGTAATGGTCTAACCTGGGTGCGTATAACAGTTTCACTGTAGCCGTTGCTGTTGTTTCTAGTAATAGTGATGAATGCACGGCAACTGTTTTAAGCACAGGCAGTCCCAATCCCTGCCAAGGTTGGTCGTTTTAAATTCTTAAATTAAAACTTTAATATATTTATTTGACATTTTCTTCTCTATATAGATCGGAAAGTTCCATCTCATGTACATTTCCTTCGTGACGTATTTTCCGTCTGCATATTATTATCTGATTTTCATTTGAAATTTATTTCTGTTTCCGACGATTCATTGTTTTCAATGTATCGTTTTTTATGGTGTTGTAGACTTTATGCTGCGTATCTTTCAGGCTTCGTTTACTTATTCTCACTTTGTCTTTGCTTTGACAGTAATGTGCTTTAAAGTTGAGGAGCATAAACAATGTCAACTTACAAAAGACAAGGGATGCACCTGACCAAAGCAAAATCAAAACCAAACATCAGTTCTTTCACAAAATAGTGTTTAACTACCAAAGTAACATCTAAATGTGCTGAACAAAGAATGTGTCTACCTAAGTGACTGGACTTACGTCCATAACGTGTTATGGATTACATGTTACTGTATTTTGTTTAATGTAAATGATTATTTTATTGTTTTGAAATATTCTTAAATAATAGTTTTTATGTTGGGCTTATGTGTTTTGAGGCTACGATATAGTTTTCACTTAAAATATATGCTTAGTTTTCCTTTAAATATTCGTAGTCACAAAATCTAGTGGACTCTACATACGTTATATGACGCATTACTCCAGAGACAATAAAAAACTTTAAATCGTTTGCAACGGAATAAGGTAATAAATAGAAACCTTTGTTTTTTAGAAGAATTGAAGTGAGGCCGTATTAAAAATCATTGGTAATTATAACCTTTCTCACATTTTAATTTATTTTATTTCAAACGTGCTGACTCATTAAAACGTAATATCGCTTATTATTTCTTTTAATAATCAGACATTTTACTGAGTTCAAAATAGATAACAAATCTAAAAGTAGTTTTTTTAGAAACTTAAAGTAGTATACTAAGGTGAGTATCCCTTTATATGAAATATATTAAGGTAATCTGGTTAGATCAAATGGTTTAGACTAGAACACTAACACTGAACTAAACATGAACTCATATGAAACTGGAATTTTAATTAACTGAATAATAGCTTTGCCTATCAATCAGGAGGATATATCGATAACAAATTAACCTACTGACGTTAAGTGCGTGTCCTTGACTGGATATACCTCGTTCTATCCTTAGAGAAGCCGTTTGCGTTAAATATTATGTTTAAATATTAGGAATAGTTTTACTTAGTCGATTATTCCATACTTCTAAATTTTTTATATAAGAAACTCCAAGTGGTCAAATATTAATTACCGTTCCAATATCGCTTAGTGAGTTTCATCACGAAGACTTTCTCCAGAGTGTTGTTTTAAACAACAACAAAAAGTGGCAGACATAGTTTAGCATTAGATTTAGCATTACATCACAACCCTTGCCAATGTCAATAATTCCAACAGTGTCTGATGCCGACCATACAGTGAACGTTTTATGAGTACATCATATTACGTACATGTATGTAGTTTCTAAAAGTTACCGAAGTGAAAGTACAAATAAATGCTTTATAGAACGTTGGTGGCGTGTACATACAACGTTGAGAAGAGTTTAAACAAATATAACTAAAACAACGAATATAGCACTTTATATATCTTGATTATAAAATCATATTGGTATTTTTTAATTCAGAGCGTTACTCATAGAAAGTAATTTAATTTACATTGTAATTTTGAGCTAAGCATTACATTGTTACCTCCCTACAGTATCAGGCTTATAACTGCTTCTCTCCATGCTTTGTTATAAAAGCATACCCTATATATAACAGCTTTCATAATTATCTTAATATAACATTAACCAATAAAAAATAAATATTTTTTCATATTTTTGCAAATACTTGTACATTTTTTGTTTAACTTTTCATGTGAAAAAAATATTATTAATTGTAACAACTACATAAACTTTTTTTTCCTACCCTAAAATCTGTTATAATAATTATCTTATTTGTAAGCAGTTTACAATGCCAATCAGTATACATTTTGACAACTCATATTACAAATTGCGAGTCGATATTACAATAATACACAGTTTTTATTCTTTTTCTTTTTGTACATCACAGATCAAGAACAGCACCTGACTATTATCGTCTTTTGTAAATGAGACTTCAAGTGATGGCGGAAATATTCCCTGCAAAATCTCTCAGATTTTGCCCTTCCCCACTAAAGCAGAATTTTGGATGGACAAACGTCTACTCCAATGACTGTTTCTTCACTCTGTCGCGTGATAAAGAGACGGTGGGTGGACATTAGCGAGGGATTGCTAGTGATTCCCGGCTGCTCGTTTCCCGAGGTCTGGGAGCGTCCTGACAGGGAATAGTGCATTTTCTGGCTTGGTCCCGAACCTCCAGTGACACCAGCACACGCCATTTGGATTTTGCCTGCGCAAATGAGGACTCGACCGCGAGTCGGACTGGCGATTAAGATACTCATGTCGGTCTTCCTTGACGTCAGTCATTTCATGACTCGGTGTGTTAGTGACCTCACTTTTCTTTTTAACATCATGATTTGTAGTTTCTCCATCAAGACAATCTACGTTGACAAACATTACTTGCGTAAAAATTTCACTGGTAATTAGAATAGCGACGACGTTTAATCAAACTAAATTTTATAATAGATTGTTTTTCTATGAATGATACTGCCATTAGACATTTGAAGAAACCTTAATTCCACTTAGTTTGAAGTATATCATATATATATATATATATATATATATATATATATATATATATATATATATATTTTAGCTTTTAACTTTGTCAGTGCAAAACTAAACTTAAACCTGTACTATTTCTAGCTTAGATCCCAAGTTCAACGTCTTAGACAACTTGGCTACCGGAACTTATATACATATACATATATATATATATATATATATATATATATATATATATATATATATATATTAGCTTTTAATTTGTCAGTGCAAAACTAAACTTAAACCTGTACTATTTCTAGCTTAGATCCCAAGTTCAACGTCTTAGACAACTTGGCTACCGGAACTTATATACATATACATATATATATATATATATATATATATATATATATATATATTAGCTTTTAATTTGTCAGTGCAAAACTAAACTTAAACCTGTACTATTTCTAGCTTAGATCCCAAGTTCAACGTCTTAGACAACTCGGCTACCGGAACTTATATACATATAATATATACATAAGATTATATATATATATATTCACTGTACACCACTACTATATTATATATATATATATATATATCAAGTATTAGTTTAATAATTTACTCATTATGTTTTGATTATTAATATAAAATCATGTTTCAGCATGCTATATTACTTATCCTCAATGCGAGATGACACAGTACCGTAAGTATTTGGGACATTTCAGGTGTACATTTAATGCCATTCTGAAACTACAGTTTTAGTCAAATCTCAAAACTGTTATTACACTCTTTTATAAGGTATTAAATATAAATCAGCCTACTAATTTATGTCATATTTGTGATTCGAGACTTTTGTTCTCATTATTTTCAGGTGACTTCGGTCCTGCGTTGGCTTGTCGTCCCCTCTTTGACATTATCACGTAACACTACTCCACGTGTGTTGCAAAACACACAAAGTATGAATGATGATTGAATGGAAAAGTGTGAAAGTGTGCGTGCGTGTAGAACCACATTTAACTAGAACAACAATTCTCCACTACACAACATATTAAGGTAACTAAATTTATCTGCTAATATTAGACTTAAGTTTACATTTATTTGTTCCATGAATATACTTAATACTAAAACTATTTGTTTAATGAAGGTATATTTCTGTGATTATATTGGTGTTGGGAACTCTATAGTTTTTCATTATACAGTAATACATGCTGTCTTTTCTGATTGTTACAGGGTGATGCGGCCAATGCGGCAGGAAGTCGCCCCACTTACACTAATATACACACTACACATACAATAGGTAATGTATTGTTCTACTTTAAATATTTAAAATAATTTGGTTAAAATTGTTGTTTCAGAATGGCACACTTATATTAATTTTGGTGTAGTATAGTTTACATGAGAATAGTTCTTAATCTTAGTATAATATTACTAATGAGTGTAGTAATAAATTGGGTAGTTAGATTGTAATATAAATGTGACTCACTACCATAAATGAGCCGCATAATCTTTCATACTTCACTTATAAATAAATAACCTGTTTTGCTTTCCCATTCCCTATTAACAGTACAGAAGAAAGTATTGTAAAATTGGAGTGATTTAGATTCAAGGCTTTGTAATTGTTATCTTGGGTTTCTCTTGAGTATCAAACTATTATAAATCATAAGGATCCGGCAATTTAAATTACAATAGTAATTATGCTAAATCTCTTTCCGTTCACATAATAATACGATTAATCTAATAAGATTAATCGTATTCTATGAAAAATCTAGATAGCACACAATATACCACCGCATAGGTAACACTTTGTTTCTATTAAGTTACAATGTAATGCATTCCGTTCTAATAATATATTTTGTATTATTTTGTATCACCCACTATAATATTATAAAATAAAGTTTTAACTTCGTATAATAAAAATGGTGTTTGAATATAATATGACATTTTTTCACAATTTCCAACTTACGTTGCTGTCTGCATTTTTTAACGTGTGCAGCACTTGATTATTCGATAGCCTAGTGTATTTAGTAGTTATAATGGTGTATTTTAAATTATTAATTATATGGTTTATAAGCTGAGATTTATAAATATAAAATTACCAAATAATTTAGTGTCATAACTCAAAATTTGAATTTGTATCGCAAGTCACTCGCAATCATAAGTTTTAGTCCAGATATAAAATTTATTTCTCCCAAATTTGAACGGGTTCATTCTCGAAATCTGAAGGGGTCTCAAAACATAAATGGTATATATTTGAAAATACTGTATTTAAAAAGTTTTCGTAAATTAGAATCTCCGCCTTTTTAAAACGTTTAATTAAATAATTTGTTTAAAACCTCACCCAAGCTATGTGCTACTGCTATTGCACCAACTTCAATCTGGATATAATAACAAATACGGTAGTTATTAGCTCACGTTATATTGCATATTCCATCAAGATATAACGTGATAAGATATAACACAGTTGATCAAGATGAACAAGATATAATCGAGTTTCACAAATATGTTTTTATTAAATCTACCTAACTGGTAACACATTTAAAAAAGAATAATATTTAAAACTAATTGATAGTGTTTCCCTATTGTAATCTATAATCCTTAGTCACAAGATCGTCTTCTTTAGATATCCTTAACAAAGGATATAGAGTCTCTTAAGTCATCCTTTAAAGTTAAAGGATGTGGATATGGCATTCTCTCTCAGAATATATCAAAGTAGAGTTTGTGGATAAGAAATTCTCTCTCAGGATATATCAAAATACAGAACTTGGGCATGAATTAATAAATAAAAAATTGTGTTAAACAATCGTAAAATGTCTATATTCATTTCTCTATTCTTGTTATAGTAAAACTGTTAGACAAGAATAGAGACAATAATCCCTTAACAAGTTTATTGGAACAATTCTTTCAAACATTGTATGAAAATTGAACTTATGTACTTTTACAGTGTATTGAAAAAGACAAAATATATAATATATGCTAAGTAAATTTTTTTTAATCTGACCACTTAACAGTAGATAGTTGGGATGAATAACAATATAAAAGTGACAATAAAATATGTAGTTTTTCGAGAATCTTACATGTCTACAAGACGCTCGTTGAGAAAAACCTCGTCGGGGTTGATCTCGTAAATGCGTGTCTAGAATATCTTCCATAGCATATTTTGAAACAGTTTGTTACCTATTTCTTGATAATTTTCCAGTTTTATATTCCTACAAAGTTTGTTTTAAGTATTTTATTTTGCTTAAAGTATTACACTAAATCATTAAAACACGATTATTAAATTATTCAGTTGAATCTAATATGTTTTAACAAAATATAAAAATAAATTAAAGCCCAATAAAATAATTCCCGAAAAAATGTAATACTGCAAACAGTTATTATGCTGTAAACTTTCATTCTATATTACATAAATCTAAAGTGAATTATACATATTTATTTTCAAATTCGTTTTTTATCTATATGTTTTATACCGTACCGCTGACGGAGAGTTTTTAATAGGGGTTCACTCTTACTATTTGCTTATTTTTAAAACCAATTTTAAAAACCAGAAATGAAATTAAACTAAGAAAATCTGAAGTTAGTGAATTCTAATTAAAGCCTTAAATCACCATGTAATTTATAACTACGATGTTATTCAGAAAAACGTTTGTAAACGACAAACGCTCTTAAATAAAGGCATTTTTGCTTATATATTTAAGAGTGCTATTGATTTTGAGACCATACGGCCAAAGGACGTACGTCTGTCTGTTTGTCCGTCCTTATTCCTGTCTTTGACAACTTTTGATAACAACTGTACATAGATTCCTTGTGAGTACATTATACGAGTGTTAGCTCTGAACACGGTTATTTGGTTTAGCTCGGTTTCATTTTAATATCTTCTAAAATTATACAAATTTACTAAGTATCAATAACACTTATAATAATATTGAAATGAAAAATACTTTTAATAGTGAAAATGCTATATCAGCTGTCATTATTCATTCATAGTATATCAGCCTGCCGCCTAGTATCTCTGCGTGCCTTAGAGTGACCAGCCATTCAAGGAATGTTGCTGCCCTACCTAGCAGGAGAGTAACGTTGTACTTATGGGGTTCTAACCCTTTCTTGCCCTTGTTGTTGAATATTAACTATTGGACATTCCACTACGACCGTATAAAGATTTGGGTTATTTGTCACAACACCCTGAATACAGTTCTAGGATTAAATTGTAATCAACTCTCCAAGTCGGTATAAAATATTTTTGATTAGTTTGGCCTGCTTAACCAGTGAACACCAGATATATTAAACATTAAAACCAATGTGGCCCAAAACGCTACAGGCGAAACTACCTTCGCCAGAGCACTATTTTATCGTGTTAGTCGTTACTGTCCACTAGAGTACTGTCAACGATTGGTGTCCATATCAGTTCAATATATCGTGAAAGCTCATCTTTATGAACGTAAAAACTGTCTAAGGTCCCTGACTGGATGGATTAGGAATAGGGCTTCCACTGTAATGTCTTCTAAAAGTTCATTATACAGGATAGTCCCAAATTAGGAGAAAAATTTTCGGCTAATCTCTAGCCTAACTGTAGGAAAATTTAGTATTTTACGCTGACTAACGCATCGTTCAGCAACCTCTTTCCGGGAAGTCTCTCACTAAGGTACTGCGGCTCCTTTAGAGACAAGACTTTGTTGACCATGCAGCACGTCACCATACTAAAGAAGTCTTACATATGAAGAAGGTGGGTAACCTCACGAGAAAGGGACACTTGGTCAAAACGAGGAAAAAGAGGAGTAAATGAACCTTGCTGCAGTGTTTTACAACTTTACAATCCTTCCCGTGTCCTCCCTTGATAGACTACTCCCATATGCTGGATAATAGTAGTAAAATTCTGATAAAAGGATTGCCAAAAGAGATCGCTGAATCAACAGGGTCTGGGCTTCAAGCATTTTCGTACATCACGTGGCCTAGAGACTGTATCTCTTGTTGTGTAGCTATATGTAAAACTGTACACTTGCTGATATTCAACTTGAGGCCGTTGCTGACAGACCAATAACCTTATACTGATAAGAATTTATATCAGCGACTACAAGTTTAATATTTTCAATTTTATATAAAATACGATACTGACGACTGTATTCATGTAGATTGACTGCGCAATTTGTTACACGTATGCATAGATTAGATGGTCATGTCGCTTAGGAATGGGTGAAAATCTTCTTCACACTATTAATATGTGGAGTAAGCTCTATATTTATAATACTAAAAATTGCAACCGAGAATAGAATACAATTTCGTTTAATATCAACCGCTTTGTTACATAAAATACTCTTTTCTTGTTTGAATCTACTCTGGCTACAATAATAATTCAAAAATTATATAATCTGAAACATTAAACGGTATAACCAAGTAATTATGCTGTAAAGTTTAATACGTCTTAGAGAGAATTTTTGATCTACATTATTCTCTTGTTGAGGAAGTGCATATTGTCTGCGGTAGATTGCAGCACACGTGACGTAACCTACATATCTCAAATAACCAATCTAATAAGGAAGGGGAGTATTATATGGTAAAAGAGTAACGACCTGCCCAAGGACTGGCCATAGTACCATAGAATGCTCTAACCTGGGTGCGCATAACAGTTTCACTGCAGCCATTGCTGTTGGTTCTAGTAACAGTGGTGAATGCAAGGCAACTGTTTTAATTACAGGCAGTCCCAATCCCTGCTAAGGCTGGTCATTTAAAATTGTTAAATTAAATTTTTAATATATCTCTTTAACATTTTTTTTATTATGTAGACTAGGGATTTTTTAAAGTTCAATAGCCATAAGTGAAACAAAGTAACATACCAAACACAAATAGAAATTTTTGGTTTAAACCTTATATTTAACCCTTACAAGTTTGTTAATAATGATTTACTAAATCAGGTACAAAAGGTTGTACTGTATGCAAAATAGTTAAGAATTAGAGCCAAAAAGACAGTTTTTGTAAAGAAATCCTGACATAGCCAATATTTGATTACTAATGTTACAGAAGACTATAACTAAACACTTTATATTAATGTCTCACCTGAGTGTCAAAATAGTTTTATATATATATATATATATATATATATATATATATATATATATATATATATATATATGGAGTACAAACACATTTCACACTCAGCCATTTGCATAGGGGGAGGATTTACACGGGAAACCTAACTTTAAAAATGCTTGTGAAAGAGCAAGTCCATACAATTCTACACTTTATGCGGATTTAGTAGGGTATAAAAATAACATACATCTCAATCAAAAAGAGTTGAAGCAACATATTTCTGGCCCCAAAATGAGCAACATCGATCGTGATCCACGCACCTCTGATTCTTATTTAGAATGCCGTAATTTCATTACTATTTAGAGGGATCAGCTAAACACAATGACCTATTAAAGAGCAATCATCTGATCCTACACCGTCGTATGCTTTTATGGAATCAGTACAGGCAGAACATTGAGTATTATATACTAAAATATAAATTTAAAAGACATTAATCTCAAGTTAGAACTAGATTAATAAAAAGTGAAAGAAACAGGCCTGCAAATAAAATACTGCAGTTCTCCTTTCATTATCATAGGACTTGAACAAATTAAATATAAACACACAATTAAGAGATACTTAAAGAAGAGGTTCCGCCGAGTAGGGTTTAGTTGAAGGGAAATGGAAACACCTAGACCGCAGGTCTGGCAAGTGTTCCAACTGGAATCCCCACATGCACCACTCGCCAAACATTGTCACTACCAGGGATGTTTTAGTGACGCGGGCTAGAAGATGAGATGAGGTGGGAAGTTCTACTGCAGTAGTACTGAGTGGTGGATAACACTGCGCTGGAATGAGTTCCAGTGCTTGCCACTAAAATATATAGGAGGCAGGAGAGATATACAGTAATTCCTAACTATAATTTGAACGACATTTTTAAATGTATGGAAAGGGCTAGGAATGAGAGGGCCGAAGACTAAAACGTCGTCTGATGTAAATGTTACACATTATTTTAAGTTTGAGCGAAATTTGTGTGGAACGTTTACAAACTACCTATTTAAAACCACAAATCAGAACTTTGCTGTCGCTGTTTTCTTAAGCTAACAAAAAATTAAACAATTACTACTGAAACAACAAATAAACACTTTATTAGTCACAATCTAAGGTTTGTGTCGAAATGTTTTTCATTTTGTTCGTTACTGATAAACATTCGTCTAGGATTGGCACTAGACGTTGCAGAGGTTATTCAGGCATATTTGTGCTTCTCTGCAAGGTATATAACTATATCAAGTACTTCATATAAATAAAAGCTATCATAATTGTACTACCCCATTGCATATCAATTTATTAATAATGAGATGCTCTTTAACATATTAAAAAACCTTAAGAAACTTTTCGTTTGACTATTCATGTGAACAAAAGTTAACTTTGTAGCCAAATTAAAATTTCACTATTACTACACGATATTAAGTACCAAGAAATATGTAAAGTTAATCAACGTATAAATAGCATTGATAAAGTTTCTGTACGAACTAAATTTATATTAATTTCAAAATCTTCTTGTCTCTAACAAGTAAAGACTTTAATAATATTTTTATAAAGGTCGGTACATTGTTTAACATTGAACTTGACGTTATTATATCCGGTAACTTAGAACTCTTATCCTGTCAAGATCTTAATTTAGCATCAAAATTATTTATCATAATATCGACATATCACTCAATTCAGCACAATGTGCACTTGGAAGATGTAGAACTTATAGATACCTAATAATAACCCAAAATAAATTTTGAATAGACTTATATTATTAACTTATACTATTTATATGGCAACCGAGAATTAAATAGGTATTGCTTCTATCTCAACCGTCCTCTCGTACTACAATGATAATGATAATGATAAACTTAAATACGTCTTTTACATGCAAATAGTCTGCAAAAGATTGAAGCACACGTGACGTAAACCAAGATATCCCAATACTCCAACCTAATAAGGGAGGGCAAGGATTACTTGATAGAAGGGCGACGACCTGCAAAAGGACTGGCCCTTGTACCATATAATGCTCTTACCTGGTTGCGCATAACAGTGATAACTGCACAATTTCTGTTGGTTCTAGTTACAGTGGTGAATGCACGGCAAATATTTTAAGCACAAGCAGCCCCAATCCCTTTCAACGTTGGTATCATAAATTATTACGAGAGTTACATGCCAACCAGTACAAAAGACATTTTGTTATTAAAACATCAAGATGTTCGAGCAAGCATATTGTTTAGCTTAACTATAACACAGTGTTGCTGTTTTACTGTATTAGTAACACGCCATTTTACTATATACAAATTATTCTTGGAATTAAAGTCAAAGAGGTTGGATTTTGTAAATAAGCCCAACTTGGACAGGCTGTCATGTCACTAGGCTTGGTCACTGCCTTTTTACCACTATTTTCTATATTTGTGTGTTGTGTTTTTTAAAACTTCTAGTTCATTTGCAACAAACATGTTGTTATTTGTGAAACTATTTATTTCATGAAATTCCAGCATACTATTATATAGGTTTTAAATAACGATAACTATAATTTAAATATTGTAATAACTATTTAAGTTGCTGGACTCTAGATTGTGTCTTAATATTATTAAATTATGTCTTAATATTATTATTAATATCACTCGCCACACTACTGGTAATATTGGTCAGATAATTCCGAAAAAGTTGTTATGAATTATACTTGATGGAATAAATTATTATTAATATGTAATGTAGATAATTTAATAGATTAATAGGTTCTCGATATACTTGATAAGTACATCTTTCTGTAATGGGTTGTTTTGATTAATTCTACCATACAGATTTATAAAAATTAAGTGAAAAAGTTGTGTATATATTTACTTGAAAAGTATTAATAAATTGGTTGTCAGTGATATGGACAAGATTCATTATCATAAGAAATATCTGTCTTCTTTTGGAGCAGGAAGGATATTTTAATACGTAACCCAGTTTTGTCAGGTTCGATGAAATATCTTATTTGATAGCTTATCAATGCTTTGTGTAGACAAATGTAGCCACTCGAAGTTTCCTAACCCACCATATTACAACTTGTAACGAATTAGTACAGTTAAATGATCAAGTAGAGAATGCTTCCAGACATTATCGACATATTGTAAACAATTCTTGGTAACATGTAAGCTAGATGAACTACAATATAATAAGCGAGAATGAGCAACAATAACAAAATGTGCTTTGACAATGGTGATGAAAAATCTAGGTTATCTGTCTTCCTGATAATTTATATAACTGTAACTTAAGCCATACGATAGAACTATTTCTTCCAAACAATTATTATTCCTCGTTACCATGAAAACATAAATGAAAACTTAGTACTTTTGGAAAAATGTTCAGTGCAGTGGTATTTTGAGTGATTTTACTTCATTTTGATAGGGACAAAGTTAGCAGAGTTAACATTCAGTCTCCTTCCGAAATACGACCCGTATACCACGTCTGAACCTCTGTCGTTTTGACTGCAATATTCTTCAAATGGATAAGTCAAAACATCATATTTTTCATTGAATACGATTAACGTAGATGTTGTCTTGTTTGTACGGTAGTATATGTTGTCTGAATATTGATGTTAAACAATTAAGCCTTGAGTTTAGATTTAATTAACTCATGACTTTGACTTATTTACCAGTAGAGCAGCAGAAGTACTATAACCTACTCTTATTTTACTGTATATTTAACTGTATGTAATTACTGTATGGGCTCCGGCCACTACACAACATGCATGTCCATTATTATCACTAAAGCTGTGGTACTACTGTTGATTAAATATTTGCATGGATTAAAAACACTACTTATCATTCTAAAAATTAATTTATACAAGCAATTGCTTTTTATTGTTCACAGTCAAAATTTAAGTGTATTTCCTCGGACGTACTTAATTTTGCCTTTTTATACTGAATGAAAGTGGGTATAGTATAGTTGACACAACAAAGAAAAGGAAAAACGTTGCGAGTTTTCAAATGTAATAATAAACGTATTTAACTGTTGATGAGAAAAGTATAAATAGGGTTTAAAATATAAAATTAATAATTTATTTTTCTAGAATTATATTTTTTAAGTTTTACTCACTAAAACTGACCCCCAGACAAGTAAATATGCTATAGTTTATATTTTGATAACGATATTTTCTCCCTTTTAATTGCCTGACAATGATTAAAATATTACATAAATGTTTGTATAAAGCATAAAGATCCAGGAAAATTAAGGAAATATTCAAGTTTTATATTTTGTATCCCATTCAATGCTGTGTCATTTTGATTCCACTAAAAGTAACGTGGTTAGGAATAGATATCTTCCAGGTCAACCAGTAAACTCAGATTGATTGTGTCATATGTAAGCTTTATATGAACACACGTAGGTTACCCTGCGTCGTAACTGTACTATCTGATTCAACTAAAATATTTTAAGAGCTGTAATAGATGTTTATATTTATAAGCATTAATCTTAGTTCTTACCTATTTGGATTAAATCTACATATTCAAAAAGTTATGGTGGAATTACATTAGTACGAGAAAACTAGCCGCTAATAGTGACCCACGACTTGACTCCCGAGGCTCTTATGGCGTACTGACAAGGTTAGGTGCATTTACTGGTTAAGTTTTCAAATCTCCTGTGATATCAGCACACACAATTTCGTTTTCCACTGCTGCAACTTAAATAAATATTCGACCGCGATTCGTTTTTCGTTATGTCTCCTTTAACGTCATCAATGTATTGCCTCAATTTGTTTCTGCACAAAGACTTCCAGGGTGTTGGTAAAGGTAGTACCTGTGTCTGCTACCTGTGGTCGTGGGCTAACTTCCAACACAACATCAGTGAGAACAGGACGAAAATTATTAACGGGGAATATTAAGAATAGGTAATAAAAATAAAGATTCCATAAGATTAATAAATTTAAGGATTCCATTTTTAGAAAGTTTCTATATAAACTAAATTATAAGGGAACCAATATTTAGTAATTTTTAACCGTTGTGAACGTAATCTTTATGAAAAGGTAAGTCCAATGTCTTTAAACATTGCTCATTGTTCTTAAAGTTTTATATATTGTGAACGTAGTCTTATCCTATAAGATCCTAATAATGACTGTTTCTTTACTCTGTCCGTGATAAAGAGACGGTGTATTGACATTAGTGTGGGATCGCTAGTGATTCCCGGCTCGTTTTCCGAGGTCTGGCAGGGTCCTGACAGAGAATAGTGCATTTTCTGGCTTGGTCCCAAACCTCCAGTGACACCAGAACACGCCATTTCGATTTCGCCTGCTGGAGCGCAAATGAGGACTCGACCGCGAGTCTGACTGGCGATTAAGGTACTCATATCGGTCTGCGTTGACGTCAGTCACTTCTTGACTTAGTGTCTTACTAACCTCACTTCTCTTTGTCGACATCATGGTTTTTATTTTCTCCATCAATGCAATCTACAATGACAAATATTAATTGCGTAAAAATGTCTTAGCAACGACGTTTTATAAAACGATAATAGATTGTTTCCATCATAAATTTGAAGAAAGCTTAATACCACTTAGTTTAAAATATATCATACATATTACTTTTAATTTTTCAGTGCAAAAACAAAACTTAAGTCTGTGCTATCTATAGCTAAGGTCCAAAGTTCAAAGTTTTAAACAACTTGGCTACCGGAACCTATATATATTCACTTTACACCACTACAATATTATCTATGCTAAGTATTAGTTAATAATTTACTAATTATGTTTTGATTATTAATATGAAATCATGTTTCAGCATGCTATATTACTTATCCTCAATGCGAGATGAAACAGTACTGTAAGTATTAGGGACATTTAGGTGTAAATTTAATGCCGTTCTGAAACTACAGTTTTAGTCAAATCTCAACACTCTTTTGTAAGGTATTATAAATAAACCATTCTACCGATTGATGTCATACTTGAGATTCGAGAGTTTTGTTCTGATTATTTTCAGGTGGCTTCGGTCCTGCGTTGGCTTGTCGTCCTCTCTTTGACATTATCACGTAACACTATTCCACGTGTATTGCAAAACACACAAAGTATGAATGATGATTGAATGGAAAAGTGTGAGAGTGTGCGTGCGTGTAGAACTACATTTAACTACAACAATAATTCTCCACTACACAACATATTAAGGTAACTAAATTTATCTGCTAATATTAGACTTAAGTTTACATTTTTGTTTCATGAATATACCTAATATTAAAAATATTTATTTAATTAAGGTGTATTTCTGTGACTATATTGGTTTTGGGAACTGTATGTTTTAATATGATAAACTATTACATGCTGTCTTTTCTTATTGTTACAGGGTGATGCGGCCAATGCGGCAGGAAGTCGCCCTACTCACACTAATACACACATTACACATACACTAGGTAATGTATTGTTCTACTTAAAATCAATTTGGTTAAAATTGTTGTTTCAGAATGGCATACTTATTAATTGGTTTATTATATGTTTACATGATAATAGTTAATAATTTTATTATAATTACAATTACTATACTATTTTAATATAATTAAAATTGCTATACTATTTTAATTTAATTAAAATTAGTCATGACATTAGTAATAATTTGGTAAATTAGATTGCAATATAAATGTGAATCACTACCATAAATGAATCGCACAGTCTTCCATTCTTCACTTGTAAACAAATTACCTGTTTGTTTTATATTATTCCCTATTAACTTAGTATACATGAAAGTATTGTAAAGTCCTAGCGATTCAGTTTTCAGGTTTTTTTTAAATTATTATTTTGGGATTCTCTTCAGTTTCAAATTACGGCTCGTAACAAGCGTGTTTATCTTACTATAGTAGTGTATGTGGGTGCTCATTTGCAAACTTTTTACTATAAACCATAGGAATCCGGAAAGTTAAATCACAAATAAAATTATTCTATCTATATATATTTCCATGTTCACTATTTGATTAATCGTATTCTAGAAAAATCAAGATACCACACAATATATCACAGCAATGCTGGCACTTTGTTTCTAATTAATATAATATGCAATGCATACCATTCTAATAATGTATTTTGTATTAAGTTGAACCATCAACTATTTTAATATGAAATAAAATTTTAACTTCATACTCGTATAATAAAAATTTTCTTTGAACGGAATTCGGAACTTTTTACACAATTTCCAAATTACGTTGCTGTCTGCATTTTAAACGTGTGTGCATCTATGAGTGTTCGGCAGCAAAAATGTACATCTTATTTTATGTGTAAATATTTATTATTTTATTTAAGAACTTAAAAAAATCAAAAAAGCTGAAATGCAAAAATATAAAATAACTGAAATACTTTATTTGTTATTGCTGTATATTTTTAATAAAAAAATAGGTATACATTGGCTGAAATAAATTTATGTAATAAACAATTATGTCTCCTCATTGAAATTTTTTAACCACAGGTCATGGAAGTAAAAGTTTAACTTGTATTCACACAATGTTACCCGCGATCTTAGGTTTTAGTCCAGATATGTAATTTATTTTAACAAAATTTGAATGGTCGCATTGTTGAAATCCTAAAGTGATCGCAAAAGATAAATGGGTATATATTGAAAGATATTTTAATGAAAATGTTTGCATGAATGATAATTTCCACTATTTAAAAAACGGTCGATAAAACGACATTGTTTAAAAACTCATCCAAGCTATGTGCTACTATTGTTTGCTCCAACTTCAGTCTGGACCTTATTACAAATACGGTAGTTATTAGCTACCGTTATATTGCATATGGCCATTTATATTCCATCAAGATGTCGATTTAAATAAAAACTTGTCTATTTAATCTATCTAACTGGTAATTCTATTAAAAAGTAATAATGATTTAAATTAATAAATAGAGTTTGCCGTGTTTATAACAGTACCTAAATCAATAATGCTCTTTCTTACGTATCCTTGACAAAGGATCTAGGGTCTCAAGGCATCTCTTTTTAGTATATGGGTATGAAATTCTCTCTCAGGATACTTCAAAGTACTCGAATACCAAACTTGGTACATATTAACCTGAGGGCTGGAGAAGTGGTTAAGGACAAAGGCGTTGTTTTGAATACATGGTGTGAATTTGTCATTAATGCATAAAATAATAAAATTAGTTTTTAAGCGTCATTATTACATGGCGCAAGACATAAGAAAACTTCAAATATAAAAAAATGGTCTGTAATAGAATTTAAAAATTATTTACTTTGCAACATAGGTTGCTACTAAAAATCTTTTGACTCTTCACGTTTTTAAAAACGTATATTCCATTAAGATTTTGATTAAAATATGTGTCTATGCAATGTATCTAACTGTTAATTCATTAAAAAAATAATAATACTAATAACTAATAAATGTTTCCACTGTATATAACAATACTTCTTTGATACTGAACTTACGGTTGGGAAAGTTTTGCGACATAAGAGAGCAAGATAAATCAATAATGCTTAGTCACAAGACCGTCTTGTTTACGTATCCTTGACAAGGGATCTAGGGTCTCAGGGAGTCCTTCACTGTTTAGTATGTTGATATGGAATTCTCTCTGAAGCTACATCAAAGTACTCGAAATGGAAACTTGCTATATATTAGCTTGCTATACATTTTGTTAGTTGTCGGTTAGACAAACAGACAGACAGGAAATTTCCTCAAAGGATTACGTTCAGCCAAATTGTAGCTTAGGACATTCACCATCATCGAACATGTTTTTGTCGAAGTAGTGAAACATTTACATTAAGTTAGATTTCATAGCTATGTTCAAATAATAAAACTTACTGTGAACTAAGAAGTTGCGTGCGCAACGCAAGCATGCGCTGAAATGAAATCTTACCCCCAACATTAGACATGGACTAATTTATATATAATTGTGTGCAATTATTTACAAATTTATTTATTCTGCCACTTTATCATTCTCACCATCGTTATCCATAAGACCCATGGAGAAATATTCGCTAACGCTAATAAAAGTCCCATTGGGAGTCATACAACGTTACTTAACTCAGTTTTCCTCTATTAGAAATGAAGAAGATAGACAGACAGACAGAAAATAGTATTTATGAACAATTGTGAAAGTTTTAACTGAAGGTCAGCTACAAATGTGTACTTACAAGGATTTTGGTAAGAAATTTACATGGCACATTCTTTTTAATGTATATTTCATGGAATTATATTTGACAGTATTTCATTATTCTTATAAACACTTTGAAAAGTTCTTATATTAACAAATTACGATCGAAATCTTGAAACAAACCTTCATTATTTGTGATATTTACGTACTTTTAAATACACAAGGTGTTTCTAAACATTGAGTAGGTACCTTAAAACTCTAAACTGATATCTCTAAATGTTTTAAAATTATAATTCGTAAATTTTTTAGGACATTATAATCAAAACAGTTTTAAATTGGAGCCTATTATATGAGTATAGGTTTATTTTGGTCTCAAATATAAATTAATATTTATACAGACAAGTTTGAAATTAGATTGATTTAGTTTTTGAATTATTTGCAGGAAACATATTAAATATACTAAAGATTTATTTTTAAAAGAATTTATTTCATTATAACTGTAAGAATTTTGTGTTTTCATAATATTTCCCTTTTAAGATAGTGGACAGTTAAAATTTTTATTCAATACTACTTAATCTTAGTCCAGAGGTCTTGTGCTCATTGTAAATAATAAATTTGATTAATTCAAATTTACGGTTACATTTCTTTAATAAAGTTTTCGGTATATTGAGTTGGGCATGTTCGTACCAATCTAAATTACAAATAAAGTGACTATATATGAGAGGACAATATAAATTGTATATAACTTTCATATTTTAAATGTGTTATGTAGTTTTAAACGCTCACAAACACATAGCGAATTGAGGGAATTCTTAACCCTCAAAATAAGAAAAGTAAGAGATATAATCTTGCCAAATTTCACCACTTTAGACTAAATCATTCAAATTACGATTTATTTGAGGAAAAGATAGAGAGACAGACTTTGATGTTCTTTATGCAAAATTAAAATACGCTTTGATATAATTAGATAGAGACCAATTAATAAATAAAAATTTGGAATAAAAATGTTCTAATTAAATTACTTAAACATAGTTTATCAATATATCGTATCAAGTTCTTGTAGATTTAAGTATCTAAGAGAGTCTATGGAAATTATCTAAGATAAACTGAACGTTTAATCATAACAAAAGTCATCAAAGTCAGACTTGTGGTAGTACACCAGCTTGTCAGAAACTGTCAGAAAGACAATAATGAATGGCACTGTCCGCATAGGGTTACTTAAGCCTAAGTTATTTGCGATTGGATTGGTCCCCAGTAATGTATATTTGGCTTGCTCCCCAATAGTAACTTCGCTTTTAATACACTAGCAGTGGCTCAGTATACTTACCACTTAAGAATAAGTTACTCGGTTTGTGATGAACTGAATGTTAGTTTGAGAAAAGGTGAAAGAAATCGCAAAGTTAGACTTAACTTATTTGTCACTTGGCAGATCTTACTCTCTCACCTATACTTTCACTACATGTCACGATTAAGCATTATTAATCTAATCTCATCAAAACTATTTAAGTGAGAAATTCTTTGGCATTTATTCTTTTGAGTTGAAAATATAAAATTTTTAAAAACCTCGTTAAATGATTTTTTCATTTCGTAAACTAATAATAATCACAGATATAGAAACGGATAAGGAATCTCAAAATATTTAAGGGTTTTTAGGTTATTAGAACAGTTAAATTATTGTTTTATGTATTTATACACAAATGTTGGATAGTATTAACTTTGAAAGTAATAATGCTGAACATTTTAAATGTTTTATCACAAAATAAACAAAATAAAAACTCCTATTACGTGAGCAAGTTGCTAGATTCAAGGTAACCGCCCATAATTTGAGTAAGTAATTAAACTAATCGAACATACTTCAATTCAAACATTGACAAAATATTTGACTACGATTAAGTTGATCAATATTCATTAAGTGAAGGGTTTTCAAAACAAAATCAACCAATAGACATGGCTCCCAAAACTTAATTACACGTGACTGTAGAATTATGTTGGAACTTAAGCTACACTGAATATCCGCAAACGACTCATGTTGTACATAGTCTAGCAAAAGTATATATCGAATGCTGAAATGGATTGCAATACAAATAACACGATTTTTAGTAATCATTTATATTTTAAAATTTAGTTATATATAGGGTAATTTTACTGCCGGTTTTATATTTTCAAGGTATTTTATAATTTTATTTCCTTAGTATTTAGATTTTATTCAAAACCTATTCAACATAACATTACTTGATGTACATTAGCATTTGTATATTGATTTTAAAAAGCAAAATATCAGAACTGTTAAAAATTTCATTGAAACAATAGGGAAGACTTTACATTTATCTAATTAGGAGGTTCGCCCATGTTTAAAATAACCTTTTTAAAAATATAAGTAAGTGTTTATAGATTTATAAAAGTTACAAACTAATTACCTCTAAATGTTATCTTACTGAATAATACGTTATCCTTCAATCATCTGACCAGTTATTATTGGTATAGAATAATCACAAAAATCGGAAACGCACAATTGTATTTTTGGATTTAAATTTTTTGCAAATTATGCAAACACACAATAACACAATATATAGAAAAAGATGACATAGAACATCAAAGAAAAGGACTTAAATGAATAATAGCCAAAACAAACTAAACCAAAACAATATTGTTCCAGCTGTTGCCAGTGCCAGTCGAATAATCCCATTATTTATTCCTTTAAGGTTGTATGTGCAAGATATATTAAAACTAACAATAAATTTATGAATACTCAGAGGACGTCTCTACACACGAGATTAAAATCTAACGCTGTATAACACAATTAAAAAATATATTTGGAGAGAGATGTGTCTATAATTAATAGACCTTGCATAACTGTCCCCCTTGATAAATGACTACTAAATAGTCAACTTAAAATCTCATTTTCTCCGTTTCAAAGAATGTTCAGAGTATTTTTATAGTAAAATAAAAACATGAATATCATCGTTTGATAAATTAATTTTTATTTAAAATTAGACGAAAAGTGGAACAATTCATGACAATTTTCACAATTTAAATGATTTAGTACTTAATTGTATGATTAAACTTTTTTAATACATTTTGAACTCGATTTTATAAAGATAGAGAAGACGTTATTTAAAAATGAAAAATTAAATTCTAAATACACTACACGAAAGTTAATGGAAGAGAAGCTTGTAAGATTACTTTCTAATAAATAACTAAATTGCAGTCGTTGTCTAATAAGTTTTACAAGACACTTACAGACGACAAGAATTTGAAATAAAAATCTTTCCTCTGGTAAGATATATCTAATTATATTTTCTTATTTACCCTATGCAAAATAAAACTTTTTCTTTCAAATGCATTTTATATAATTATTCGCCTTTACTTTCAGACTACCTTCATTCAAAGTACCTTATCTATAACCAACCTATACAGCTGGATTAAACAATCAAATACATATATTCAGATTGTATTTTAATGCAAATCTGCTTTTTCCCACAAAATATTTATAGGGATTAATATTTATATATATAATTAATATATCCGTTAACACGGATTTAAGCAAAAATTTTCCACAACAAAAACATGTATATTTTTGATGGCTAAAACATAATGAACTGATATTTTATTTACAATAAATAGCATTACGTAAATACACATTGAATATTTATTACCCGAGTGCAAAGCTCCACACTATCTCTCTTTCTTCGAATTTATACAACTATAACTTGAGCTTTAAGATTAGTCCATTTCTTAATTAAAAATAATTATTCCTAGTTACCATGGAAACAATTTTTAAAATGAAATACTTTCGAAAAGTTTTTCAGTAGAGTGGAATCCTGATTAGTTTTACTTCAAGTTAATACGGA
>NW_025781492.1:0-26257 GCF_021130785.1 Homalodisca vitripennis | reverse complement strand
TGTCACTCTGAAAGCAACACAAAGGTCCTGTTAGGACTAAGTGTAGTAGGGATCTCCTTCTCCTTTTTTGTCCTAACTGATAAAGGTTAAGAATAGTTATTGTACTGTTTTTGGTACCATTTGTAATTTTACATTTATACAATGAGGTTAGACACATCTAACCTTAATAGCCGCCACTGATAAAGTAAATAAAGAACACCAGCTCGAAATTCTATTATACTTCAGGAGCATAAGTAACAACATAATAAAAGAAATCTTGACAATCAAACTCTTCAAACCCGCAAAACTTAAAAATTCCCGTTCCTTTTTGAATACTCCTCGTATATGTAGAAAAGGTATGTATGTGGATAGTGCATATAAGAATGTACTCTTGGATTTTATAAATCAATCAATATTCCATCATTTTCAGATATCTGGGCCCTACTTGTGAAACAGTCGGTGTGCTTGACCAACCCCTGTCACTTTGGTGGCACTTGTGCTCCATACCCAGGTAGTGGCTTCATCTGCCTTTGTCCATTTGGGAAACACGGCCTCTTCTGCCAAAAAGGTGAAGTAAGGATAGTACTTTATCTTTAAGTATGAATATTTTTTATATGAGAACGAGTTATGGTAATAAGTTGAAAACTAGTATGCAGCTTTATAGCGTAGACCTAATTGTAGTAAAAATACTAGGACTTTACTAGTAACAAGAATAAACCTTTGAACACTTTTGTAGTTTTTTATTTGTACAATGTACATTTCGGGTTCGAAAAATAAAAACTATAAAATTGTTCAAAGTTTATTCTTGTTGCTTATACGAAACAAATTTTCGAGGCTAGATTTCTACTATTGACTTTAAAAGCTTTATTTTCAAAATGGCGGCTTTTTAAACACTTTCTTGGGTAGTTATTGAGTCTTTGAAAATGAAAATATGATATTTTGGTCAATATTTGGTTTGGAAATAATATCTGTTATGTTTAGTAGAGTTATTGGACACCCTGTATACAATATATAATTTATTAAAGTGTGTTACTATGTTAATTCAAACAAACTCTCCAATAACATAAATGTTATTGGAGAGTTTGTTTGAATTAATATATCATTTCCAATAAGGCAAGAGCTTCAAGAATGTGTTACTATGGTTAAAATTGCTAGAAAGTTATGAACTTAAGCGCTTTTAAAGAGATATTGTATTGGAAAAACAGGGTGCATGGGACCGTTGGAGTAATGTTTCTGTGTAGAAAAGATTAAAAATGTCTATAGTTCAAATCTTTCAGGTAATTTATTGTGAACAACGAACTTAAACAAATAATAGAATAATAAATTACTTTAAAATGTATATTATATTATATGTTACGGTATATTATATATAATATAGTACAACCAAGATTCAAACATAGATTTGAGTATAAGAGCTGTTTTATTATTATACAATTCTTCGTGAGCTATTTTTTATTTTGGTAGAGATCAAAAATTTTTAATACAGACAGTATAAATGTGGTTAATTTATTGAATTGAAGGTATGGAGAAAACATATTGTGTGCATATCATGGTAGGAAAGTTTGTTATCACCTTTGGAATCCTGAACATTCCAACATTAGAACGCATTTCTTTAACACAGTGACATTTTCAGGTATCCAAGCATTAGCGTTTCGTTGTAGATTAAAATGAAAGCCATACAGTACATGACACAATTACACATAAATAAATAAAATATTCACAGAACACAAATGAACGCTACGATTAGTGGCCATGTCAGCTCATGTTGGTAGACGGTTTGCAACTACTGGAGGAAGTAACTTGTTGTAGATAGATTTTGTCCATGATTTCCAGTTGCATTACAGTGTTAAACTATGAATTGGCTTGAGTGTTTATCTTTTCATTGAGTACACTGTTGTGGGTAACTTTTTGCTGCTACATTACATTAAACTACTTTTCTTGCATTTGTGAACTATTTGTGGGTTTCGATTTATATTGCAGTTAGTTTAATTTACATAGTATGAGGCATTCAATTTCTTTTAACCATAATGTAGCAGTATTTTTTGGAAGACATCATTAAAACAGGTTTTGAATGATCTACTTTGATTGTCCTAGGTAGAAAAATCACTACACTTTATATTATATAACCTGCTGCCATCAAAATTATCCTTATCGTATTTTATAAATATTTTAGAATCAAGAAGCTTTATTGGCATTAAATACACAAGTGTACAATAGACATTGTCATGAACACAGTAAACATGTATTATAAATAAAAACTATATTACAATACAATTATTTTCCTTTATGTGGTTGATCAATTTTTAATTTGAAGATAAACATTATTCTAGTGTTAAAAAAAATAAAAAGTGATCAATTAAAATAGACAAGTAATCAAATAGAAACACACAAAAACAGGAAAAAACGATTAAGTATCAACAGTAAGACAAAAGACCTTCAACACTAACGCTTAAAATTCAAACAATTGAATTAATTGTAATTAAATTAAATCGTAACGTAACATTGCAATATTTAGGTTTGTCAGAAGGTAAATTTATAATTCACTAACACAAAAATATTCCATGAAATTCAAGAATATTATCCAAAATTGATTAAAAACTATTGATAACCAATGCTGATTTCTGGCAGATCTGGAAATTGGCCACCCTCTGTACACGTCATCAGTACGTGGAATGGCCTCGTTCTCAGCCTACCCTGTGCCAGGAACCATGTTCCACAGTTTTGAGATGAGATTTCGCTTCATGACCCAATCAACAGACCAAGTGGCACTACTGCTGTTTGTGGGCCAGGATGGCCAACACGACGCCACCGCAGACCACATGGCTGTTAGCTACATCAAGGGCTATGTCGTTCTCACTTGGAATCTTGGCTCGGGTTGGTACTCCTGTATTTCTGTACTGTGCATTAATTTTGCTTTTCATTGAGAAGATACTCGATTGTAAAATATTCTGTATACATTCAATAGTCTTTGAAGTTATACAGGGTGTAAATTAAGTCTTGATAAGCCTGGATATACTCCAAAGGGATTGAGATATGGATTTAAAATCTTCACCATACCTATTAAATATTGTTTTGGACTTTATGAAGGATAAAAATATTTCCCCTCAGTTTTTCAAAGGGAGGAACAGTGGGATCACTTGAAACTTTCTAATTGCAACCCCTATCTTGTAACATAACATTTGAAAGATAAACCCAAAAGAAACACAATGACATGAACAAAAAATCTCTATGACGATCCTAGCAAAAGTTATATCCAAACAACCCCTTACATCTAAGGGTGTAAATTAAGTCCTGTTACGCCTGGATATATGCCAAACGGATTGAGATATAAATGTAAAACCTTCACAGTTTGCGTTGTTTACCCATAACTTTTGCTACAAAAGGCGTACAGGTATTTTCTTAGTGCCATTATGTTTCTATTGAATAGACCTTTAATATGACATGTCACAAGATAGAGGTTGCAATTTGAAAGTTTAAAGTTACCCCCCCCCCCTTGAAAAGGAGGGGTGACATTTTTGTTACCCTCAAAAAAAATCCAAAAAAATTAATTTAATAAGCATGGTGAAGGTTGTAACTTTATATCTCAATCCGTTTCTAATATATCTAATATATCAGGAATTAATTTATAACCTTCGATGTAAGGGGTTGTTTGCCCATAACTTTTGCTAGGATCGCCGTAGAGACGTTTTTTTTTTCATAGCATTGTGTTTCTTTTGAATTAATATTTAAATGAAATGTAACAAGACAGGGGCTGCAGTTTGAAAATTTAAAGTGACTCCCATCTACCCCCCTTCCAAAAGAGGGAAATATATTTGCCCTTCTAAAAGTTCATAAAAGTATTTTAATAGGTATGGTGAAGTTTTTACATCGAAATCGCAATTTGTTTGGAATATATCCAGGCGTATCAGGACAAGTTACACTCTGTATACTAAATACAAAAACTCATTCTAGTCATCAGTGTAAAATAAGACACAACAAATAAAAATAACCCTTAGTATTACTTTACAGTCTATCTTTGTAGAAGTTTTGACGAGTGGAATTTACAATTTAGGTCCACGTAGGATTTTCACCCCTAGAGCAGTCTTCAGCAAGTCAGGTGCTGTTCACCTGGTCAAGTTTGGACGTGTCGGTCCACAAGCATGGCTGCAAGTCGACAACTTGGACAACGTGACAGGGACTTCTCCCGGCAGGATGACCGAGCTCAACACAAAACCCACAGTTTACATCGGTAATGTTTGTTGATAACGAGGGATTTATCGTTATTCCAAGAATTTGATGTGATACTTATTATTTATCTTGAACGTTTTGGCGATTAGGAGGCCACAAGTTTGTCAACTTCAGCGGGCTCCCGCACGACCTCCCCCTTCACACAGGGTTCACCGGTTGTATCTATGGGGTGGAATTTCGGGCGGGTCGTGTGAACGTGGCTGTCAGCCAGGTACGAGCACAGAGCATCGTGGGTCGCAATGTCGGCCAATGTGGGACCTCCCATTGCCACAACACAACATGCCTCAACGGAGGTGCCTGCCTTGATCATGGAGCTACCTTCACGTCAGTATTTCACATGCCCACTGTATTAGTCTCGCAAATGTTAACACTTATTTAAGGCAAATAAAAAATATAAATAGGTAAACTAAGTATTTAAGTACTCTTCAACAGAGTAATATACCCGGTTTATGAGGGGTAGCAGTTTAAGGAATTTTTAAATGTTTGGATTATATATTCATTTTTTAAAGATTCTGGCAATTTATTGTAAAGTTTTAATGCAGAATAATAAATGCCCTAGAACTTTAACCGATGAACAGGATAGTGTAGTATCTGATTCCTTGTACTGTAAGGGTGAAATACTTGATTTTTATGGAACTCTTTCCTATTAGATTTGTAAACACTTGAAACTTCAAAAGTGTATAGAGATGGGAGGGTCAAAATGTTCTTATTTATGAAAAATGGTTTACACGACTGTCGGGTTCGGAGCTTAAACTTAATTCTTATAATTCATTTTTGCAATTTGCACACATTTTTTTACCTTAATGAATTTCCCTAAAATGTCACTCCATATCTCAGGTGTGAGAAAACATATGCGTAGTAGACAGACTTAATAGTATCACAGTTTGATACAGAGCTAATTGTTCTCAAAGCAAAACAAGCTGCGTTTAGTTTTTTTATTAGTTGCTCTACGTGTTCATTCCATTTAAGGTGTCTGTTTACTATTATCCTGAAGAATTTTGAAGAGTGAACAACCTCAATATCAGGCAATTTTACTTCTGGATTCTGATTTAAAAAAGACATGAACTGAATTATTTGGATTTTTTCTTGTCGAGCATCAGACCGTTAGCGTTAAACCAACTACCTACTTCACATAGGGACGTTTCCAAGGCATTTTCAAGCTCAGCAAAGGTTTTAAAGCAAGTACCACAAAGTTGATGTGTTCTAACTGCTGAACGTGTTATTCCCCAGGTGCCTCTGCAAGGACGGGTGGTTCGGACCAGTGTGCGCTCTAAGATACAACCCCTGTGACATGAGTCGGCACAACTGCTCCAGTGGTGCCACCTGTGTACCACTCGAGACTGGTTACCAGTGTGACTGTCCGTTTGGCAGGGTTGGCAAGTACTGTGAGAGAGGTATGTAATGTTTTAAAATATTTGATACATGATGCTGTAAACACCAACACAAAAATATTTAGTTACACACTTAATTCTTTTTTATATGACTACTAGCTGAACCAGCAAATGTAGTTCTGCCCTAAGACAGAAAGAGGAATGGAGTGCTTTAAACGATGACCGCCGATAAAATTACAAAAACTTCAACCATTAATTTTTTCTATTCAATGTTCTTTATTAACGTAACTGAGGTATTCATTGCTTGATATCATAACAGTTAAATGTAAAGTTAAAAAAGTAATATATTTTTTATTGTAAAGTAGAAAAATGAAGTTTAAAATCAATATTGATTTCGAAGAGCTACGAGTATACGATTTTTTTGCAAATCTGTCTTTAACCAACACAAATGAGCTCGATGGTTTGTCCACGTGAGAACGCCAAGTTTAATTGTTCTTGTGAAAAACATGGTGTGTCCAAATCTAAGCCATTGTAATCTAAGTACATTGTCCTTAGATGACCATTGTACTTGCATAGAGTTGAATAGACAAGAGACATGATTAAAGAGATGAAAAATGTAATGCAGTTATTTATTTCTTGTTATCAGAAGAGGTGCTGACCGACATTAGCTTCACGGGGCTGCGATCATTTTTGGCCATCCCCAAGGCCGAACTACACCTGTACCAGACCTGCGTAGAGTTTGAGCTAAGACCATCCCAGGACCGAGGTCTGGTCTTGTTTACAGGACACCCACACAGTCCATCCTTCTTGTCCATAGCCCTTCATGGAGGCATACTAGAGCTCAGGCTCAATACCATCGGTACGTTAAATATTTCTTTTTAAAATATTGTTCAAAAAATTTATATTTTCTTATATACTTCTATGTTTCTGTATTTTGGTGTGTTTAATTACATGGGGGATGATTGTAAATAAGTAATTGATATCAAAATAATTTGACGTCATTTAATATTTTCAGTACAATACTTTTTTGTTCGCTCAAGATGCACTTTACAAAATGTAAAATTAACTTGTAATTTTGATGAATAAGGGATTTTTATTGCTGTTGTTTGACATAAAACATAAATAGGTTAATATATTGATATTTACTTGAAACCATTCAGAGCTGTCTACTAAGTTTATAACGTTTAAAATTACATGCATTGGTGGTAACTCGGAAGTCACCTTTAAGTCGTTGGTTCTGAGATCAAGTTCAAAGAGGGCTTTTTAGCTCTAAATTTGCTTTGTAAATTAAGACTCATATTTTGTTCAATTCGTTATCTAAATATGTATACACTATCAAATAAACAATATATTATTTTTTATTTTACTATTTTAAACTTATTTTATTTTTTGTAACACATTTTCCTACTTTGAAATTTATATGATAGATTTACACATTCCTGAAATTATAATCAGAAACTATTTAATGCTATGTTTGACATAAAGCATTGACATGACTGGTACTATTTCCTTAATACTGTAACTGAATAAGAAGCTAGGAAACCTTAAAATTTCCCATTGCAATAATTAGAATGTAATAAAGTATTCAGTTAATAAAAAAGTTAATTAGACTAAAATTATTCTATGTTTAAAATATTATTATCTGTGCAAATAACCTTTGAAATTGTACTGATTAAAATTTTTTCAGCACTTACAAAAACACTGAAATTAATAAAACTTAAAGTATACATGATGTATTGAAGATGACAGAATTAAAAGCCTAGCTAAAGAAGCGGTACAGAATTTTTCTGAAATGCAAAATGTGTTTTTTTAATATTCTAACTAGGTAGATAAAAATAATAACATCAAAGTTGCCTGAATAGAGAGATTACATCCTTTCAATAGGGTTGAATGTTGTATAATCCTACCCAGTTACTTGTTTGGAAACTAAAACTTCATAAGCGATTACTTCTTTTCAAAGAAATAAAATTTTATCAAAACCTACTGTTGTTGAATGAAAAAGCTAGAAAGTTCATGAACATTGTTAAAAACAAAGAGGCGGTTTGACTAGACAAATCATCGTATAAAAGAAAATGTGTAAATGTCACAAACAGGATTTGACACGCAGGGGATGTACGTGCATGGAGAAATACACAAAAATAACTACATTTTACTTTCCGGATACCAACAATCAACAAGGCAAGTGAGCAGTTTGGGACCGGGAAGTTATTAGTATCCTGTAAATTCCAAATAGACTATGCAGATGGCCACAATCTGTGAAATGTCATAGATAATTCAACAACCACATTTATTTTGTCTACTGCAGGAGGTCAACGCAGGAATGGAGATGTGTTGGTGGTGCGCAGTGGTCGAGTACTGGCTCTTGCCACCTGGCATACAGTGCGCGCTGGTCGTTATGGAAACCGGGTGTTCCTGTGGGTCGATGGTGCTGTCACGGCAGCGTCTCTTTTACAGGGAGAATCTCTCCTGCCTTCCAGCCATCCCATCTATATAGGTGTGAGGCTGGACTCATCATAATTTTCTCATCATAAGTTTTTTTTTTTATTATTTAGCTACATGTTTAGTAGAATATAGGAGAGAACACTTTTACTCTATGATACTATAAAAGGGTATGTGTGCCACACATAAAAATGCATTAGACACTTCAAAACGATAAAGAGAAAGCTGATTAAATACCAACACCAGATTGATCAAATTATGTTTAGAAAAACCTCTTTCATAAGTTCTGCAAAAACATTTCCAAAGGATTTCAGACCCATTTTGCACAATTAGACTGTACTAAAATATAGGATACAGCATTGATGGACCTATGCTAAAAAATTTAAATATTTCCTAGTGCAAAGAATTACACCACTCACTTAGGAAAATCAGTTTTATTACTAAATATGAGTTTTCAAAGTCAAGAATTAGGCCATTTATGTGGGTTTGAGGATCAAGCAAATCTCTGCTTTTCCTACTTAGTAGACATCACAGATTGGACACTTTCAATCTTTCCATTAAACTATTTAATTCTACAAAATAATTATGGCGTACTGGTTGGTAATTTATTGAAAAAACACAAGCAACAATTGATTAGGAATCAGTATGTTTGTTTTCTAATTTGTGCATATCACATATTTCTTGTTACAAATATATGGTTAACTTCTTGAGTATCACTCAATCATATATTAAAAATACATGATATATCATGACACTCTGTTGTCCGTAAAAATACATCACAACAATATAGTTGTGTTACATATTTTGCTTACTATGTCTTTGTAAAACTTTTATCAAACGAAATGTTAATGCATAGTAAATTTGAATCATTTGTGCTTTCTTATGTTACCAAATAATGGGCTAGATATCCATTTTAAAAATATTTTACAATATATGTCATAACTATCAAAAAATTTAAACATCTCAGGGCTGTTTATATTTAATTGTACTTTTGCTAAATATTCACTATTTTAGTACATGACATACAAATAAACTTGTGTTTTTCATTGTTGAACATAAAATAACTTTTTTATTTAGTTAACTTTGTGTTACAAACCTGTACTTATAAATTTCATATTAAAATAGACCAAATTCCAAGCAAAATCAAATTTGTAACTACAAAAAGGTTTGCTGAAACTTCTTTAAAACAATGAAAGTTATACCATTATTTCCAAAATGTTGTAACATAGTAATTTCCCTGTTGTTTTTTTTAAATATAACATGTGTTTGGCTAGTATTTTTGGAATATATTGGGAAAAATTTGGTAATTTTTGGGATTTAATTTTAAAAAGACTGGCATTTAAAGGGTCAATAATGTTAAAGTTTTTCCTGTTATAAAATTGTACTTACTTATATGTGATCTTGCAATAGTTCACCCTCCCTTCCCCTCCCTCTCAAATGTAAGCCTTCCTGGCGTAGAGAACCACACTTCTTGATTTCTGAGGCTCGAAACCACTGATTATAAAATTTGAGGTAAATAATTCCTCTCAATTTTAAGATCCACTCTGTAGAACTATCTTGTTATAAGAGTAAATAATAAAACATTATTTCCATTTTTTACAGTTTTAAAACATAATCTGTTATTATTTTCAACTTGTAAGTAATTAGTAATGATTTATTACTGCTGTTTCTATGAAGAGACTGTGAAAAAAAATTAAATTGCATAGTTACAGAATTAAAAAATGTCTTTATTAAAACCTATTTTTGGACTCCACAACAGGAGGTGTACCAGATCTGAGCCAACTTCCACCAGGTGCGATGGCCGGTCTTCCGGTGGCTCTGACCGGATGTGTGCGCCGAGTCGCCCTCAACTGGCGACCGGTACAGTTAATAACGGCCACTCAGGTATTAGGCTTTCATCCTTTTTCTCTTTTAAGCCTCAGCTTTCAGCTATGCTGCCCTCAAAGTACATTGCATATTATATCCACGCATGTTAGGACTTCATTGGATTTGAATCCTGATCCCTCAGTTAGACAGATAAGACTAATAAAAGAAAGACTAATATAAAATTAATAGAAAATGAAAAATTATTTTAAAATACACTTAAAAGCTACCTGACTGACCTGCCGTTGTACTCCTTTTCTGAATTTTATACAATTCACGATAGTTTTTTTTACCATCGTTAAAATTTTACTGTATTAGATTTAGTTGGATACTAATGTAAAACATATTTAGTAAACTTATATAAACTAGTTCAACTGGCAATAAATTTCTTTCTTAGGGAAACTTCTTCCGACAATCAATTTTTTTCTTAGGGAAAAACTTCTTCTGACAATCAATTTCTTTCTTAGGGAAACTTCGTTTTAAAATTTCTCAAAAAACTAGGTAGTTTACTTATAGAATCCAAATTAGCTCTCAGCCTCTAGACTAATAGAAGTATTTATTAGTAAATTTCAAATGTTAAAAAGAACAATACCTCAGGGTTATATTAGTGTTTGGAGAAGAGCTGAAGAGAACTCCATTGATCTAAGTACAATGATCACTACAAACAATGGACCAATTCTACTGTAATAATAGCTCTTCAATATAGTAATTCGCTATGATTAGGTGCTGGCTGCCCGCAACGTTGATGACTGTGATGGTACAGCTTGCGGAGGTGACGTGTGCCTACATGCTGGCACCTGTTGGCTTGACACTATGCTCAAACCCCACTGTACTTGTACCCAGGTAGAACTATGATTTCTTAAAATAGTTTACTAATACTATCTATTTCTATAACATGGTATACATTTCAGAATAAGACAAATTTATTTAATTTAAATTAATTTAACTTATTTTGTAAAAAAATTAGGTAAAACAACAATCAAATGATCATCGTATCCATCCTTTCATCGTACGACATTAGTAGCTAAGGTGGTGGATGAAAATCACAACATGAGTGGTCTGGAAATAGTAAATTGTTGTAATAATGACAATGTATTATGAACATTAGAAGAATTTGAAAATATATGCAGTATTTAGGAATAACAACGGTAATAATCTGTTATACGAGATATTAAAATTCTAATCAAACATTATCTTCAAAACTGCTATCAACAGTGGGAAGGACAACCCCCCCCCCAGTCAGAACAGCTGATTGGAATAATAACATACACAGGTTTTATATTTGTTCTCTTATGACAAGAAGCTTAGAAATTGTATTTAGTCCTAAAAGGAACTTTGCACTGCTTCCAGAGTGACAGTATATTCTTGATGGGTAAGGTTTGGAGTAGCAGCCAACTCCTATTGAAATCTAAGAGGAAGGATTTTTGGCATTAATCTCAGTCACGTCTCTTTAGAAGAAGGCGAGACCAGCTCTGTACCAGCCTCTCAAGTCAAAGTAAGCAAGGGTTGGCACACCCTTATGTCTAGGCTAGCAACTGCTTTTAACACTCAGGGAGCCCCAACAACTCCAATATCCATCCCTCACAGTATACTAGACCTATTGACCCTCGCACCCCAATATCTCAAACATTTGTGGTTAGTGATGTGCCGCTCCTGGACATCCATAAGATTGCACAGATTTAAGTAATTGACACATTGGTTTTTTGCTGTACCCTGTGTAGGTTACTGAACCATACACAGGTTAAGAGTAGGGATTACATAATTCTAGTTATCCACCTATTGTTGAGGTGCCACATGCACTGTTGCACATGATCATGTTTTATGTAGCATTTGTCAAGAGATATTTATTTATTTGTAACTGTATTGTGTAATATTTTAACTTTATAACATATTATTTTACCCAGCAGGGATCACTTCTGGCTGGTCTATACCTTTCAGTTGAACTACCACTGGGCACAGCAAAAACTAATGTGTCACTTCAATCTGGGCAACCTTATGGATGTCCAGGAGAGGCACATCACTAACCGCAAAAGTCAAGATTCTAGGGTACACAGGTAATTCGATAGGTCTAGTCTACTGCAGGAGATGACTGGTGGAGTTGGTGGGGTTCGTTCCCTAAGTATCAGAGGTTCTTGCTAGCCTCAACCAGGGTGTGCCACCCCCTGCCTGCTTTGACTGGAGAGGCTAGTTCAGAGCTGGCCTCCCCTTCTTCCGGGGGACAAGAAAAAGTATCCTAATTCTTCCTCATGGATCTTGATAGGAGGCGGCCCCTACCCCCTAACATTACTCATCCTGAATATCCTGTCACTCTGGAAGCAGCTCTAAGGTTCTTATAGGACTAAGTGCTATTCAAAAGCTTCTTGTCATAGGAGAAAAAACTGTGTTGTGTAATAATTTAACTTTATGATGAAGTAATTCATTGCCCCAATTACAAAGGTTCTATAATGAGAGAATAGTGAACCTTCAAATCATGTCATCATAAAAATACTAGCTATATACAATGTCTAACTAGAATGGTGAAGATTTTATAAATTGTCACTACATATGATGGAAATATTTAGATTTTTTTTACATTTTAAACACTATGTATCATATCTTTTTTTAAATTAAAGAGAACCATTAATACGTGTCTACATCTGAAATATCTCTTTTCCAGGAATTCACAGGGGAAAGATGCGAGTCATTAGTTTCCTGTCTCGATTTACCTTGTGAAAACGGTGGACTTTGTATAAAGAGTTTCTGGAAGCAAACCTGTATGTCAATGTCCAGTCGGGTGGGAGGGTCCATTCTGTTCACAAGGTGAGTCAACACTGTATTCTACTCTTTGAAACAAACTTATATAGTCAGCCAAAGTATGATGACCTGAATTGTACTTGAAAAGGGATAGATCATTTTGTGAGTGATATGTTAATTGTTGCAGCTCTGCCTGCAGGAGCAGCACACTTTGGTGGCAACAGTTATCTCCTTGTTGATCCTCAGTCAAGCCTCGCGGACCGAGGGGAGATCGGTTCCCTCCGGCGCACCGATATAGACTTCCTGTTCTTAAACTTCTCCACAGCACATCCACAAGGCATGATTCTGTGGAGTTCTCAGGTGCCTATGTTCATTTTATAATACTTAAAGTTATAATTATAAAGCATGTTAGGCCTCACTTAAGTTACAAAGATCATATATATTATATATATATATATATATGCGATTATAATGTGGTTTGTGGAAACGTCACTGTCACAAAAAATCCCTAACAAGTCGAGACTTGGTACTGGAATTCCTATAACTACCTCAGCTCAGTTTATTGGCCAGCTTGGTACGCCATTTCATTTCAATATGAAGGCCGTTCAAAAGTTTTCACAATGCTTTTACTCGTACCATGTGTAAATGCCATAACAATTTTTCGATCACTAAGAACTGGCAAAAGGAATGCTGAAACTTGGTGCAAACACTGATCTTATAAATTTCTCAACTAAGTTTCATTGGCCATTTGTTATACCATTTCATTCAATTATGGCGGCCATTAACACTTTTTTAATTCACAACTCTCATATTTATGAATGTAGGTAAAAAATAAAAAGTGCCCTGGAAGAATTATAACACTCCTAAACTTTTTGTTTCAAATAAAATTTTGTGTGCCTTGAAGTGGTGTGAAAAGCCAAAGATGTTAACCCATAAAAAATCGATGAATGGCATCAGCTTTAACATTTCTAGAATTGAACCTTGAATTTGGAAATCAGCCATCTTTAAACTTTAGACGTGATCCACGCACAACACCATTTCTCATGTTTTCTCCGTACACATGGCACATTCTCTAATGGATTTCTGATGTACTATTCCCTTCTGCTTGTGGAAAACAAATAACACTCCTCAATTTGCAATTGGTGGGAGAATCAATGGAGTTGGTCATGTTTATGCGACTGCTGTCCAATGCAAACCAGCTACTTGAAATCGGCAGACAAATATTGTAGCAGGAAAGATGAGCACACTGCGGACCTACCACATGTCTGGCCATCATGGCGTCAGATCGGAGGTTGAAAACAAACCACCCTTATACTATTGTATGAGCTTGCTTTCCGTTAGGTAGCCTAGATTACATTCAAATTATAAACCGTGAACACTGAACCTTGTTGCGCAGACTGGTAAATACGTGTGTAATGCCGCTGTTCGGTTCGTAATACCAACCAGAAAATAATTTCTAATGGCAGTCCGCATCTTCCAAACTTTTGATTATTCAAAATACGCTTGGGACCAATAACTTCAGATAATAACAACCCTGTTATAGTACACTTAACACTGCATTCCTTATTTTGCTGCAAAATGTTTACCCTATAAACCATATAAAGGTGTAGGCTATTTTTGTTAGAAACAATACTATAAAGAATAAACCGATAAGACAGAGAATTGAAGGACCTGACAGAAGTAATGAAAATAATAGCAGGCAGACAGACAGACATAAATGGACGAACTGGTTATTGATCTTTTGATCACAAAATCTATAGTTATTCCTTGGACTATGTACCTATATCCAAGTCTCTATTTGTAGGAACTACCTGTCAAGACTTATCACACTGACAAAGACGAAATGACATTAAAGCCTTTACAAATTCACAAAATATGAGATATTAACCTCTTACATTTGAACATTATAGATAAGTTCGAATAGAATAATAAGAGTCCATCTTTACGGGTTAGGATGAAGAATTCGTTGGAGTGGGCTTGGAGGGAGGACTGGTGAAACTCGCCTGGTCGTGGAAAGGACAAGAGGCAACTATTGTGACACTACCAGGAGCTACAGTGGCTGACGGCAACTGGCATGACATCACCGTCAACTTCTCCAGTGACAACATCACCGTCTGGAGTGACAGGGGAGACCCTCTCTCGTTCATCAGTGACGGCCAGCGACCCATTCTCACTGATGGGGTCATTCATCTAGGTAAATATTCATTAATTGCTTTTTTTCATTCATCTCTGGGTGGAATTTGAGTTAGGCTTGAATGTGATATGGTGATATTCTGATACATACAAGAATAATCTATTTCTTCTCCTGTTACATAGATTTTTCATGTAAAAGACAAGCGTTAAAAGTAAAAAAATACATATGCAACGTCGTTTTTACAACTGAACATTTTTTAAGGTGTTTGCAAGTTCTTATGTGGTTTAATTTTAATTGACAACCGCTTTGATAACATGTAACATCATCTGAGGATGATTTTGACAGAATCTACTTCCCTCTGTCCCTAAATTTTTCGTGGGAACAATCCATATTCCATACCCCCCTCCCCTTTAGTGTGTTATTCAATCAGATCCATACACTATACATAATGAACTACTTAATGAAGGAAACCACATTATTAATGGTTTGAATATATATTTATAAAATAACTATTTAAAACAAAATAAATAACGGAAATAAAGTAATTAGTAAAGAAAGCATTAACAAATGTAAAGGAATGCAGAGAAGTAAATCAATCCTTGTCAATTTGGCAGCAGTACAATGATATTTTTGGTAAATTTTATAAAAGTTAATTATGATGATTGGTTTATGAACATCTGCACTGTCAGATGATGTTCTTGATGAATAATCTTCAATTGAAGCCATATTTTTAAGTGCTAATAAAAATGAAAGGTACAAAATTCAAACGTATGTAGAGTGAAAAAATATAACAAACGCACTTACTTGTTTTGCAGAATGAACTGAATAAGACTAAATAATCACTTAGCGACAGAAGCACGATTGTTTGCAAAAAGTACAATCGTAATAATGATCTACTACGCTGTGTGGGTCACCGATGATCCCCCTCCACAAAAAGTGGTTCAGGCATGTTTATATCTCAACATAATGTGCATTGCATAATGAAAAGTTCACATCGGTTTCTTGGACAAATCATGGAAAATGCGTCTGGCAGTCAATGTATTAACACCTACAATCAATAATTCTGTCAGTGCTATATTACTGTTTTCCTGCATACGGCAATAGCTTCACGCATGATGATGAAATGAGCCGTATTCAAAGACTGCAGAACGCAGCTGTCCGTTTTGTTTTCAGCCTCCGTGGACGGGAGCATGTGTCTGCATTTCGGGATGCTGCCGGAACTTTTGCCAACACAAGCCGTATGCAGGATGCAGACTTGCACTCTAGTCCACCGTGTGCTGGCGGCGCGGGGGGAGCCGTGGTACCTGGTGGATAGACTTGTGACCCGGGGGGGGAGGTTGCTCTCCTCGCGGTACCCGACAGGACGCGCTACTGCATTTTGCAAGGGTTAGGCTTGAGGGTGGGAAGGAGGAGGGTTCTCCTACTTCGGGCCTAAACTTTATAATGATCTCCCCTGTGACCTCAAGCAGCTATCGGTCTCGGCTTTCAAAAAGAGAGACTGAAGCAATATCAGTCTCACATGTATAGATAGTTTATTTATTTTGTTATTTCATATAAGTTTTGATATTATTTTGATTGTGTGTTAATTACTTTCTTACTCTTGTTGTCCAGTTTTGAATTTGTGTTGAATATGTTTTAATTGTTATTTTTTAGTGTAAGTTCTTTGACTAGGAGTTGTGCTGTAAAGCAGTATTGAGCTGATGTGTCACTCGTCAATAAAGGCATTTTTATTTATTTATTGCTACATAAGTCATATAACAGCTTTAGTACAGCAGGGATAGTTTCAGTGTGCATCTGCCGCAGTCAATGTGTTAAACTATGATACATTTCTAGCTACATTATATGTTGTTAACACATTCAATTCGACACGAGTCACGTACTGACTTTAAGACAGCAGTGATAGTTTCAGTGTGCATCTGCCGCAGTCAATGTGTTAAACTATGATACATTTCTAGCTACATTATATGTTGTTAACACATTCACTTCGACACGAGTCACGTACTGACTTTAAGACAGCAGGGATAGTTTCAGTGTGCATCTGCCGCAGTCAATGTGGTAAACTATGATACATTTCTAGCTACATTAAAGGTTGTTAACACATTCACTAAGACACAAGTCATGTACCGACTTTAAGACAGCGGGGATAGTTTCAGTGTGCATCTGCCGCAGTCAATGTGTTAAACTATGATATATTTCTAGCTACATTATATGCTGTTAACACATTCACTAAGACACAAGTCATGTATTGACTTTAGAATAGCAAGGAAACTTTCAGTGTGCTTCTGCCACAGTCAATTTATTAAACATTCAACATCATCTAATTTGAAAGTTGATGCAAACAGGATTTTTTCGGGACATTTTGCAATTGTTTAGTGATACTATAAATCAGGTAACAGTAAGATTAGTGATCTCTTCCTCAAGTGGATAACTATATGGATATAACATACCAGGGTGGCCACATAAATGAAAATCACAAGAACATGTTGTGTGTCAACTCCATTCACTCAATCCCTAAAATATACACTTAGTAAAAAATCAAAAACACTAATTTTTAAATCTGAACTAAAGTATATAGGCCACGATAGGGTCTGCATTCACCAACCAACCACAGAGAACTGTTGGTCGGTTGGTTTTAGAGAAATACAAGTATATGTGATTTTGTTTTATAGAAGATGTTGATTTGTTACTGTGTTATTTTGAGGAGAAATTCGATTAATGCAATGTGCAAACCACGCACCAAGAACCGTCATCTTGCACTGTAATAAGACCTAATTACTGCAGTTAACTGTAACTAAACTAAATTAGAGGATCATAACAGAATATGAGCCAACAATTCTGATAAGACCACCTGAATTAATGGCATTACTCTTGGTCATGTTACCACACTGTTTTATCATTTTAATGTACAAATTAAGAATTACATTAAATTTTTCTTTTAAAACATTTAAATCACATTAAAACAATAATTATTTAATTCCAAATATAACATTTTCCTGTTTTTGAAATTAAAATTTACAACAACAGAGCAAGAAACTCCTTGAACTAGAAGAAGCTTCAAGATTCTAATAGACACATTTAAAATTTCCTTGTTTGCTATCTACTGATTTGGTTTGTTTTTTAAACAAGAAAAAAAATGTAATTAAGCTTAGAAGTGATATTCAAACTGTAGTACTCCAGTGTTTTAGGGTACCCATTAATGTAATTTTTTGAATACTTATTTTAACAACCTAGGCTCTAAATGTAACATATTCATATTCTTGTTAATTTGTTTCTTTCACTTTCAAAATAAATTTTTAATCCCTCAAGAACTATACGAAAACATGTTCTTGTGTTATTCCACCCTGAATCCCGTTTGATATCCAACTTGAGTGTATGAAAAGATAATGTCAAAATATACATTTGACGCCAAATTTTTATACTGTTTTCAGAAACAGTACATGGATATTTTCATAAATTTCTACATGGTTTTAACATTATAAAATAATTATTTTTAATGAAAAATCTTATGTAACAACACAATAGATGTCAAAAAATGTAATACGGTTATTGGTCATAATTAATAAAACGTCTTGGAAAACAGAGAATTACACAATTCGAGTGGCTTTTACTTTTTGTATAGTAATAAAGACTACAAGATTTTTCTGGACAATTGCCATTATTCAGTGATACAATAAATCAGTAACCTACGTTTCGAGATCTGCAGTCTGATCTCTTCTTCACGTAATAACTAACCTAACACATAATTACAAACTACGTTAAAATAAACTAATTATACCAGTGAGTGAAGGAATCACAACCACCATGTTGTGTGTCAACTTCACTAAAACATGCACTTAATAAAAAAACGAAACACAACATTAATTATTAAACTCAAACTACAGAATACAAGTCACACTAGGTTCTGCATTCGACCAACCACCTACGACAGTCAGAACGCTCTGGTATGATTTGTCTATTTTAACATAGTTTGTAATTATGTGTTAGGTTAGTTTGTATACCTGAAGAAGAGATCAGATTGCAGATCTCGAAACGTAGTGTTACTGATTTTTTTTATCACTGAATGATGACAATGTCTGGAAAAATCCTGTTTTCTTCACAATCCTTCCATTGTCAAAAATAAACAAAGAATAAAGACTAATAGTGCAAAAACGGGTGTTTCGGTTTTAGTGCTAACAACTAAGAATACAATGATCCCCTCAAATTCCATCTAGACCAACCACTGTTTACTAAATTGGGCGCTCCTGGCAGCTTTACCACAGACCTGTGACCCTAATAAGTATACACCAGACCACAGAAATCTCTTTCGTCAAGTGCGGGGATCGAACACATGACTCCAAAACCAACTCTCGGATCCAAAAGTAGCAGCTTACACAACTCTGACCCTTCTTGGATGTGTTCACTTACGATTCTACTATAGCCCTACAGTGGTTTAATAATATTTACTACTTTAACCTATTTGTTCTGTTTACTCTACAATGAATAAATGCTAATTAAAATACTGATGTGAATACTTTTTGATATTCATAAACTTTATTACATATGTTACATAATTCTATAATAAATATTTGGTTGAAAAATATTTGCTACAAATGAGACATCTGAATTGATCCTTCTCCAAATCTCCATCACTTGCGTGGAATTTTCAAATATAGTGTTGATGAAAAGCGTTTACTGCAGCTGGTACATTCAAATGTCTTTGGTTCCCTTTTTACTGTTGACAGCGTTTTAGTGTAGCGTTAAAGGTGGCAATACCATCTTTACTTCCCTCAGCGTGCATGTATCTGATATGTACTTCCAAAGTACTTTTCGAAAAGTAGCATTGATTACATGTTGCACACACAAAATATCTTTTGCTATTGAGATTATGAGTTTTGCTATGTACTGACAGAGAGGATTCACTTTTGAAGCTTCTCCTAGACTTTGTACATTTAATTCGCTGTTTGAATTGAATGAGAGTGTGTTTTTTTAAATCATCCAATCTATTAAATAACTTGCCACATGTATTGCACTCAAAAGGTCTTTTCGCTGAATGTGTTTTCAGGTGATTTTCCAGTCGGTAAAGTTTAATGAATTGTTTATCCACAAATACAACACTTATGGGGGTTTTCTCCAGAATGTTTAAACATGTGCCTCTTTAAAGCATTTGGTTGTATAAAACTTTCACTGCACAATTTGCAAACATAAGGTTTTTCACCTGTATGTATTAACATATGAATTCTCAAATTAAAAACTATTCTGGAGCAAACAGGACATTGATTTCTTTTTTTCTTTTTTCAAACAGGCTTTTTGTTGCCAGTTTCGTTTCTTCCATATATTTGATTTGTTTTCTGGTAATAAAATCAAATTTCCTATACTACGTGATTTTTCTGAAATAACGTCACTTTCTAAGGAAGAAGAATCACTTTCGTTTTCAACTTTCAAGACGGTTTTCGGATCTAAAGAGGTACTCATCATTCCACTTTTTCATTGTATCTGACTTATTTTCCGAAATTGAATTTACTCGCTCTTGGACGAGTGTCTGAAATAAGCTCTACATCTGCTGACGAGGGAGGAGAATCATATTTATGATCATGTTCTAAAACTGTTATTTCTTTATGTGTGTGCTCATAATTACACTCTGTAATTTCATTTTCTACTTCATTTTTAATTTCTAATAAATTAATACCACTCATTGCAATAGTTTCTGTAGTAAAACTTTTCAGGCACAACTTACTTATGGACTGAACATACTGTTTTACATAACTGAAATATGAGACTTAGTAACATCAAATTCACTGACCTACTCAGATGATCTTGAGTCTCACATCGCGGTTCAATTCCTGAAATAAAAGTGGTAAGAATAAATAACAAATTTAATTCTAACGATTATTGTACTGTTTGTTACAACAATAAGACGAGTATCTAAAACTAAATATTCATTAATACGATTGACATGTTATAGGGGGTTTTCCAAATCAAAGATCACGAGCAAGGAAAACTCGTGGCATCTATAGAGAATCGTTTCAAGGCTGTGTCCGCGAGGTCGTGTGGACCGATCACGAGGGCATCACCGACTTCACGCGCTACAAGGGGGAGAACATAAGGAGCTGCCCCGCTCTTCGGCAACTGAAGCTGTCTCAAGATCAAAACGTCACTGCCAGTACCATTTAGAATATTAGGGAGCACTTTTACGTCATCAAGCATTTGAATCTGTTATAGACGTTTCATTTGAACATATGCGTTGACTTTAAACGGTTTTCATTATCGTGAACTAACTGTCAGTATTTTAATAATAAGTGAACGTAAAAGTTAGATTTTTTTAAAATTATTATTTTCTTTAGGGTTCTACTAATGTACTTTGCAGTATTTTGTTTCATTATTTTCTATAACTCCTCCAGGTGTTAACAGTTTGCATTCTTCTTCCAGTACGATCAACTAACAAAATATTAATTTAATATAATGGAATGCACTAACAATGAGACTAACACTTAACTTGTATGTTTTTATTGAATTAACTATTTCTAAGTAAAACAAATTTTAATGAAAATTGGGGCTTTAAGAGCATGTGAACAATCTTACAGTTTAAACACTTTTCCTCTCATATTTTTGGACTGTACAGTCATGGAAGATATCTCATTTTAAAAATATACTTAATAAATTTCCAAACGTTTTTTAGATTTTTAAATATTTTTTTATTTATTTAGAAAAAAATGCTTTTTATAAACATTTTTGAATTTTGTTGGTTAAATACTAATATAGTAGCCTATACTCTTTACGTAAACAAATTAAAAGCGTTTTAATTCAAGTGGAACCATATTAACCATATGTTTAAAACTATCAAGAATCCCTTGTTATTTTAAGACCAAACATAAAGTTATAAAGTGTTGAGGATTAATATTATTCTTAAAGAGCAAAACGTACCTCTTAAATTACAACAGATGTTACACAATCTGCCTTTACAACTACTAAATAAAGAAATGAAAATTACTGCATGTGAATTACTAAATTAAACTGAACCGATCATGCAAATTGGAATTCAGATATTGAATGCATATTAATTTTAGTATTACGTTTTACTATAGTGTGATTTGTATGATGTCATTTATAAAATCTAGATGTCTGCTGCCATTGATTATTTAATAAAAAATAAATAAAAACTTAAAACTAGCAATTCATCCAAAACTTTTAAGAACTACTAATAGACTTTAAGTGTGCTGTGTACCACAAGAATATTGTTTTTTTTCAGTACGATAAACATATCACTTTATTGAAAGAAATGTTTACTTGCCTGTAAGTTATTAAATAAGAAGAATCATCTATAGTAGTAGCCATTTTGAATTTAGTCTAATGGGAAAAAATGCTAATTTTTAACATGTTGACTGTGACAGACTACTAAGCACAGAACCGAAGTGAAGATGTTAACACTATAACAGCCATGTTTATGATTACCTGTGCCTTGCCATTTCATGGCGTTTGCAAATATTTTGTTTTAAAATTTATAAAACACATTATTCTTTTCTAAACATTTGGTACATAAAAAGGGTATATGAACAAGTAAATAAAATTTAAAAATTAAGAGCTTAGGTAAAATATAAACAATTTTTACCCTGTTAGTCTGATTGTGCCTGAAGTTTTTGAAATATATGTCTGTGTGTAGAATTTTAAATCTCTTTGTAGTTATTCCAAAGGACAAAAAGTTACAGAGCAAAAACAAAAGTATATGTCAAATAGTAGAAAAATTACAAACAAATTTTAAAAATGTCTAAAAGATTTATTTATGAAGGAAATTACTATGTATAGCAAATCATTATATACTACAACATATTGACATAGACTATGTAGAAAAAAAATATATATACAATTTATTTAAAAGTATTTGACATTACCTTCTAAATACATTTTAACTTATCATTATAAAATTTGTTCTTCATGATTTATTTGTAACAATCCAAGAAAGTATCAATTTTAATTTTTATTATTCAAATGTCAAAAAGTTTATAAATTTGTACACTTACGCAGAAATGTACAGTGTTTTGAAACACTATAAAATATTATTAAGTAAAATAAGCAATATGAACATTGTTTTTAAAGGGCACAGGTGACTTACTATTCTATGAAAATAATTCTCTACTTAAAAGTATAAGAATAACGATGTAGGTATTGTTTTTGTAAAGCAGCAACTATTTTTATCGTAAAAATTATATGCTTAGATTTACAATTTCATAATAAAAGCCTGACACAAAAGCAATCAGATATCTCCGCAATAGTTTGAAGTTTAAACAACATTTTCTGTCTTATTCTTGATTGTAGACTTTTGTGAGACTTCTTGTTTTAAATATACACAGCTTATCTGCATAATTATTACAACATACTAAAGTATAGTGGTATTATAACTAGCTTTTCAATAACAAAGAATCTTAAATTTTTTTTATAATAAATCAAAATGCTCAATTAACAAAAACTACACACACTTTACAACAACAAAATAAGATAAATATGATGTAAAGTTTAACATTTCTCTTTTATGGGACTAAAGTCAAGGTCATTTCATTACAGCCGGCTTTTGTATGGGATATTTTGTGAAAATAAAAACATTATTAAGAGGTACTTTTTTTTACAAAAAAAAGAGGTACTTCATACAGAAAAAGCAAAATCAAACTTAAAAGAACGTTAACAGACGGCCTCGGCTTCGGAGATAAATGTTACTTGGTATAAGTGTGAACCATTTATTACCTTTTTAAGATATATGTTTTAGTTTTCTAATTACCTTTAAAACTAGTCTAAGTGATTTGAAGAGTTAAGGTTGAAATATGAAATCAAAGTGCAATACTTATTGTGTGTTTTATATTAAGTTAGATATTTATGTTGTTATTAGTAATTATTGTACTTTTTAATATATTATTTGTTATACATTGTGTACAACATGCATTTAAAATAAATGGTGGTACATTTTTCAACGGTGTTTTGCTGAAGAACACAACCCCATATAAAAACTGAAAAATATCCTAATATATTCCTGAATTGAAGAATGTTTTAAAATTTGTTGGTGACTTTTATGGAAAAAATTATTTGTTACTGCTTGTAAATCCAATTTACATTTAACTCTCAATTCCAATTACATGCTTTTGAGGCATGGGTGTTATTTTCACTTGATTCTAACATACTATTTTAATTTTTAATTACGATAAGATTTTAATATTAAAGTACTAATCAACCTAATAGCTGCAATAAACCACAAAGCAGCACTTCTACCATGGCTACTTCTCGTTTCTGTCTAACACAGGAACTAAAAAAAAAAAAAAAATGCTAACAAGGGACGCCTGCTTATAATCTCAGTTCCCAAAAGGGGACACCAAAACATGTTGTGCATACCATCTGCTAGAGCTATAATATTACTTTACTACTCAAAGTATGAGGCTCAAATTCAGAGACAAACGGAAACCATTTGTGGTAGAAACCTCACCTGAGATTACAACGTTATGTCTAGAAACTGTAGAATATGCAAGTGGTAATAAAACAAATGTCTTGAAAATTAGTACTTTAGGAACCACTTCTCCAAAACAAAACCAGACTTTAAATACAAAAAAAAATTATTTTCATCGACGAGTATAATAAATAATGAAAGTCATACTTTGCTTTTCCAATATTTTGTGTTTTACAAGTTTGAAATATCCTAAATTTGAACTATTTAAAAACATTTGATATATGCTGGAAATTGACAACTGTAACACTTTTTACAAAGAATACTTCTTTGGTAGCCTTAAATAAAAATTTGGATTTGTTCAAATGTTTAACGAGATAACAGTAAAAAAGAAAACTGTGATACTGTACAACTTTGATATTTGGGCCACTCTGAATACAAGAAAGGAAGTAAATTAAATCTTACTCTAAATTATCGGTAAAATTTTGCTCAAAGCTTTCAAATTTTTCAGTTGGGACTGACCTATAAATGGAATGAATTTGCTCCTACAATGTTTTGTTTCATAATGTCTATGAATATTATACTATTTAGAAACAAATATTTCTCTTTACAAAGAGGGCATTTACAAAACTATGTAAAACGGTAAACACTTGTCTTATTAAACACACAACACTGGCTATCAACTTTTCTCTTTTTTGAAAACCTACGTAAACTGAACGTAAGCAAACCACTAGCTGAAAGCTGCAGAAGCAGCATTTATTCTTATTGATGATTCTGGTACTGAGAGTGGAAAAAATAAAGCTAAATTAGACTTTTTCTGTTTGTTTGGCACCAATAAACTTACTCGTGCTACAGGCAGCCACCTAGCTCGAACAAACACAACCATACGAGCCACCTTTCCCTCTCCACTCCTCATGAGACCACTTGCATTTATAGTGACATTTATAATGTTAAGGTAACTGATAAGACATAGGGTAATCAGAGCATAGGCCCCATATACAGTAGTTAGACATCGTTATGATTGACATGCTCTCTGAAAGCAGAGCATAGATTGGTCTACAAAACTAATTAGAAAACTCCATGGCAAAGATGCATGTGAATGTGTGCTCTACTAATAAATACAAGATAGTGAATCAGGATGCTGAAAAACTTAAGAACATATTGAGAAAAAAATTGTTTTGACTGGGGTTAAATAAATAATTGAATAGTTGGTATTCCAGTATTTTGCCTATCTCTTACAAAAAATATTGTGTATGTATGTAAATGAAACACTGTACAAAAAATGTCAAGTATTGGGTTTTGGCGCATCAAAATTTATTTTAAAACCTTCTTAACTAAATGTACACTTACTTTAGCGACACGAATTTTGAAATTTACATTGCTATCCTGCACTACTGACGATGAAAAAACATCCTTTGATATTTGAGACAGTACATATCAAGTAACAAATAAACATTCCAGAGGGTCTAACTATTAATGGATAAATATTGGGTTTTAGAACATCTACTAAAATTGATACCAAAAAGTAGGCCTATTAAAAGGTACATAAAAATTAATAAAATGTCCTGAATGTAACCTAACACCTGCTCAAACTCAACCAAACTATAGATAAACCGCTTGTAAAGAAACCTGCGTAGAAGCAAATATCTGAGCAGGACCACGCAGGAATGGCTCCCCTCAGGTGGCGGGTGTGGTTTGGTAAGCAGTGGTGGGGGGTAGGACCAGCATCTTCTTGTCTCTGTTGGATCAGCTGTATGGATCGTGTCTCACTTGCATAGTTTTGTTTACACAGCAGCTACTTACTCGTTCTATTACTATATTTTTGTGTGTAGGCCTATAAAAATGTCGCATAAAATATTAATTTAACAGACTCATGTAGCCATATACGATCCAGGGAGCTTGCATTTTGTTATGAGGTTAGCTGCGCAGTGGCAGTTTGGCCAGTAGAGATGTGTTGTTCGATTTTTGATATGTTCAATTCAAACGGGTCAGTCAGGTGAAAGAGTGATCCGGATCAGATTGTTTCAAAAGAACCGTTCACTTCGAACATTTTGTTCACTTATTCCAGCCAACTGAATAAATTTAATATTTATTCCAATTCAGATATATTATATTTTTTAAATCATTACTACTTGTAACATTATAATTAAA